>NC_143527.1:39394791-39634791 GCF_031878675.1 Megascapheus bottae
ATTCAATTCTTTTGAATAAAATCATAATTAAATCCAACTTTCTGCTTATTCAACATCTCCATCTGAATGCTTGCACGAGCTGGAGAACAGCACAATTGACAGGCCTTGGTTAAATGTGAAAACACTACTCACCAGCGACCTCCAGTGCTTTCTTATTATAATACTGAACTACTTTCTCATGCTTCAGCTGACCTTGTCCATTAGCAAACAACTCTGCAATGCCCCACAACTTTGCATCTTCACACTAGAAAAATGGAAACAGTCAAAATTTCCAAGTACTCCTTTCCCAGTAGGCCTTTCCCATCATCAAGAACACCTGCTTGTCCTGCCATTCTAGAGTAGAAACTATGTTCTTCACTCCTTCCTTAACCTGCTTCCTCTGTTTTCTCTTTCCTACTGTAGAACATTGTTCCTACATTTCTCGGCATCCATTTTGCTTTTTTACTGGCTAGAAGGGGAAGGGGAAGCTTATCCATGATTCTGTAATTTAGACTGAGCTCAGGGGCAGTTCCTCTGATGGTAGTTCAGTTGACCTTGCTCATGTTCCTGTGGTTGGCTGGAGTGTCTCAATATTCCACACAGACTGGCTTTCTGTCACAATAGCTCAAGTATATTTAACACAACAGAAGACTACTTCAAGTGGGGATGAGAGAAACTGTAAGGTCTCACTAGACTATAGAAGCTGTACGATGCCTGTAATCCCAGTTACTCAGGAATCTGAGATTTGAGGATCAAGGTTCAAAGACTGCGCATGCAGGAAAGTCCATGAGTCTCTTATCTCCATTTAAGTATCAAAAAGCCAGAAATGGAGCTGTGGCTCAAGTGAAAGAGAGAATAAACTAGGACCCAGGTCCTGAGCTCAAGCTGCAGTACCTACTCAACAACAAATAGCAACACAAAAGAAATTGTTGAAAAGCCAAATGTCATCTCTTCTGACCAGATGCATTCTTCTGACCAGAGCAATATACAAAACCAAATAGGACTTAAGGAGAGTAGTGACACCTCCCTTTTTCTGGAACAGATGACCAAGATTTCTGGTTTATTTAATTTCTAGTACTTAGATTTGCACTCACCCTCACCCAGCCTGCTTGTTCACAGCTAACACTCTACAACTTGAGCCAAATCTCCAGACTTGTTTTTATGCTGGTTATTTTGAAGATTGGGTCTGAAAAACTTCTGCCTAGGCTGTCTTCGAACCATGATTTTTTTTTTCCAAACCTTAGCCTCCAGAGTATCTAGGATTACAAAGGAAAGTCACCAACACTGGGCTTGTTTTACAAACATGATGTCCTAAGACACATACATAAGCAAATGGTCAGGATAATAGAATAAATTGACACACTCACCTTCCCACACTGCTACTGTGCCCATTTTGGCAGGGCACTGAAGAAATAACAATGCCTTCATTGCTAAAAGCACAAAGACACCTCCCTAACCCTCTCTATGCCTTTGTTTGTTTGTTTGTTTGTTTGTTTGTTTTGACAGTCCTGGGGCTTGACTCAGGGCCTGCTCAAGGCTAGTGGCTCTGTAACTTGAGCCACAGCACCACTTCCAGCTTTTTCTGTATATGTGGTACTGAGGAATCAAACCCAGGTCTCCGTTCATGCTAGAAGAGCACTCTATCTCTAGGCTACACTCCTGACCCTATCCAGCCTTATGTCTTTGTGTGCTCTTGCTGAGCTGTCTTAAGGAGAATTGTGTCCCACACTGGAGTATATTAGTTATCATCCTCCAGAGTGGAGAAAAGGTGCGAAGAGAGAAATGGTTAACATGTTGAGTTTGTTTTGAACAACATCAAATCTTTCACTCAATTAAATCACAAAATATAGGGAAGTAGTAGGATATCAAAAATATTTAGCAAAGAGAGATTTAGAATATATTAGCTAGGGAAGTAAGTGGTAGGATCTAATGAGAGGTGTGTCTAGGTCTGCACAGAAAATTGAGTAGAAAATGAAAGTAATCGGTATAAATTGACTATTTAGAATAAAAGGTGCTGAGATAAGGCCTTAAAAATGACAGTGGGCTGCTTAGTTAATGAGGAAAACGATCTGAAAACACCGCAGGAATTCTAATGTGGAGAAAATTGTATTCTCTTACCAACCAGCACAAAATTCCTCTGTAAGGAAAGAAGCACCTTTATTAAAATGCTATAGTCAGCTCCTTTGTTATAAAAACAGACTGGTTAGGTTTTGTGGTGGCCCTCGTTGTTGTTTGGTTTTTGAAGACGAGGTAAATTCCTTGGCATATTTTCTGAAAGAGAGAAACTTTTGCTAGAGTGAACAGACAGGACTAAACCCAGACGGCTGTTGGTGGATAGTATGTACCTGGAGGAAGATGTTAGGCTCAAAGGAAAAGGGAAACTTTAGTTCAGCTATATTAGGAAAGAAATTGTTCCTCCAGTCTTGGGAATTGAACTCTAGGCCTCCCACATACTATAAGCAAGCCTAAGTTACACCACCACTCTAGTGATAAAGGAAATATTTATAGAAAAAACTGAATGTAATTTACTCCCTTCAAAAAATAAAATAATGTGGATATTAGATCCAAACAGTACAAGAGTGATGATCTTGGGTACCCAAGGTTATGGACATGGTCTTAGAAATATAAACATAGCTACATAGACATAAAAATCTATGATGGGCTCTATACTCTATTGACACATGTTTTATTACATTGATTAATATGTATCTATGACATACAAACACTCAGCTTAATTTTAATTATGTTCTAAAATCTATGTGCCAGTGATTGTATATAGAAATTCCCTTCTTGAATACTTGTTTGTTAAACATGACATTTGAAATATGATGTAAAAATCAATGTTAATAAATTCTTTAATAAAAATTAAATAATCTAAAGCCAGGAGTTTGGCCTAGTGGTAGAGTGCTTGCCAAGCATGCACGAAGCCCTGGATTCACTTCCTGGGTACCACATACACAGAAAAAGCTAGAAGTGGCATTGTAGTTTGTGATAGAGCTCTAGACTTGAGAAAGCCCAAGGACAATGCCCAGTCCCTGAGTTCAAGCCCCTGGACTGGCAAAGAAAAAACTCTGAAGTTGAGGCACTAGTCTTAAGCCTACAATCTTAACTACTTGGCAGGCAGATACTAAGGGATCATGAAACTCTTTATCAACTAATGGCTGGGTGCAGTGGCAAATGCTTGCCTCCCCAAAAGAAAAATAATGGCTGGCTATAGTAGTGCAGGTCTATTATCCCAGCAAGAAAGGGAGGCACAAATATGAGAACACAACAGTCAAGGCCCACCAGACTGCCTCAAAAATCATCAACACGCTGGGTGCTGGTGCCTCACACCGGTAATGCTAGCTACTCAGGAGACTGATATCTGCGGATCACGGTTCAAAGCCAGTCCAGGCAGGAAAAGCTTATCTTCAATTAACCACCAGAAAATCAGAAGTGGAGCTGTGGCTCAAGCGATGGAGCACTAGCCTTGAGCACAAAAGCTCAGAGACAGCGCTTAGGCCCTGAGTTCAAGCTCTACAGCCAACAACAACAAAAAATTCAACACATAAAGCTATAGGGTGGCTGCTTAATAAAGAATTAAACACTGAGTTCAGTTCTCAATACTGATTTTTCAAAAATTTCAAACATTATAACTCAGTGGTTATAACTCAATGGTTAGAGCTTGAAAGGCCAGTGTGAAGACCTCAGTTTGATCATGATGAAAAGAACACAAAAGACTACCAAAATTTATGAAATTCTGCACGTGACAAAATTTTCTTCCATAGGTGTGCAGATATCTCTTTTTATGATCACAGCAGCCTGACTGCTCTTTCAAGCTTCCCCCTGTTTACTCTCTACACACTTACAAGCAAACACTTCCCTAAGAAATCCCTGAGCAATTAATCTAATGTCTGCTTCTTGGGCAGCCTGGACTAAACATGCCATTTCAGTAGGAAATAATGGACGGCTAAACAAAATAATTCTATTAAATAACGAATTCTCTTGGAGTACTTTTCCATCTTTAATTTGAAGTTTTGAAGCAAAATATCACTCATTTTTGAATATAGACCTAAAACAATGATGAAGAAGACATCATTAATGATCAGGGTAACACATGATAATGGTAATGCCCATGAGTGTAAAAGAGCAAGTGCCATATAAGATGTAAGACATCAGTGGGAAAGGGGTGGAGAAAGGAAATGCCAAGGGGTAGCCAGTTGTCAAAGGATGTGACATAAGTTTATTTTCACCATAGCAAACTAAACACAACAAATGATAGCAACTAAAAAAGTATGACTGTGCTGGTCATTTCTATGAGAAATGACTGCTCATATCCAATTTCCCAAAATCATAGCCTCTAAGACAACTCAGCAAATTAATTGCCTAATTCCTCAGTGTTCTGAATAGTGAAAATGGTAGTGGATTGAAATGAACAATTTATACTCTGTCCTAGTCATGCATTTGTTGTTTTCTTTCTTTTACTTTGGGGTCATTCATGTTAAGCACTTATAAGCAGTTATAATGGGATCTATAAGCAGCAATAGATCCCATTATATGTCTCTGGAGTGGTACCACAGCATATTTCCATCATGGAGAAAAATGTAAGCCTCAATCTTCCCATTCATCCTGTCTTATATTGATTTACGTAGTGGGGTACCATGGCTACTCCTTACACCCATTATTTCTAAGAACAGATAAGCCAGAAAAGCCTACAGGACCTAGATTTTGAGATAAAAAGCCTATATTCAAAAGAAAACATGTTTGGAAGTGATCCTTTGATTGTAAATCTCTCAATAGCAGAGGAAAAAAATTTTTTTTAAAAATTGTATTTTCTTTTTCTAAATAGAACTTACACTTTTAAAAAGATTGGCACTTCAAGCAGTGGTACTCACTGGACATTGGTGAACGTGAACTATAAAACTCACGGGTGAAGACAGGAGACAGGTACCGGGAGAGAATGAGGGAACAGAAACACAATAGGAAAAGAAATGTGCTCATTACCTGACTCATGAAATTGTAACCCCTCTGTACATCACCTCTACAAGAACAATAAAGTAAATTAACCTTTTTTAAAAATAGAAGTGATAATGAAGACAGACTCTTCTGTAAATGCCACATTGTTACCCCAGTGTCTTTCTGGCTATCGGGCTGGTCAGCCTGAGTTTCCGAATATAATGATTGCCTTTTGTATGCACAGCTAGTCCCCAAGTCCAGCTTGATTGTTCCAAAGCAGACTTGACTTTGTAGCCAGTTGGTGAAAACTGATTGTAATAAACTGTATTACAATGGGGAAAATAAAGATTGGCACTCCATCAGAAAGAATGACATCGCCCCAATTGTAAGGAAATGGAAAGACTTGGAAAAAAATCATATTAAGTGAAGTAAGCCAGACCCAAACAAATATAGGCTCCATGGTTTCTCTAATTTGTAATAATTAATACACATCTAGGACTCTCCTAGCAGGGGATTACAATAGCTCAAAACCACATAAGGTCATATAGGATGAGATTAAATGAAAGGAACTCTAGGATATGGAAACAAGAGCTTTATCTTGAGTGATTGATGCTCTGAATGTACTATGTTATTTCACTTCTCTTTTTTTGCCCTTTGGTTAATCTCATATTATTACTGTATCTGACTTTGTTACCCGGCATGTTGTATATACATTTATTTATTTATTTATTTGAAATAGGAAAGGGAAGGTGGGAAAACAAGATGATTGGAAGGGGTGGGGGAGGGAAATGGGGACAAAAACTATAAGAAGGTGCCGGAGCCAGCCGGCAGCAAACCAGGGTTCGTGGATTGGGATTCCTGAAATAGGGGCAAGGACTAGGAAAAAATAGAAGAGAGACAAACAGATGGAGTTCGGGAGGACTACAGCCCAAGTCAGCAGTCCAAGAAGTCTGTGAGCTCCAGACTGCTGCCTAAGACTCTCTCGTTTATTTTAAGTTCCGACCTTAAATACTCTTCTTAAAACTTGGAGTTGCCAGAGGCTACATTCATACAAAATAGTAAACAAATCACATATAGGATAAATGAGAAAGGATTAACATTGCTTAAAGTCATCATGATAAGAACTGATTGACATTGCTTAAAGTCATCATGATAAGAACTGATTGACTTTGCTTAAAGTCATCCTGATCAGAGTTACTTCCTTGTGTATACAGTTGTGTAGGTCCAAGGTCAGGTCCAAGGTCATTGACCCCACAGTCGGTCCCCAACATCTCCCCCGTCTGTCTTTTAAAAGATGCGGTCTTGCTTGTCTTGGGTTGGGTGGATCGCTGACTCTGCCTTACCCGTCATGGGGAACTTCTTCAGATCAAGCTGAAGGCCCTGTCTTAGGTTGGTCAGAGAGCGTCCCCTCTTATCCCATCCTTGACTGCGATTCCTCTCGGGGGGGAATTCATCCATCTGGGGCTTAGAACTGCGGAGTTGTTCAATTGGTGACTGTTGCAGATGTGACCATTGGACGGCTACTGGCCATAGGTGTTGATTTGTTCCCAACCATAGCTTCAGTTGTCACTTTACTTGGAGTAGAAACAACAGCAGTTGGCTTGATATTGGCTGTTGGTGGATCTGAAGTGCTGGCAATTCCTCATTCTTCAGAAGCTGCAGTCGTTTTCAACGCAATTCCTCATTCTTCAGAAGCTGCAGTCGTTTTCAACGTGATCAGTCTCTGCTGTTCTGGGACCTTACTAGTAGGTTCTTGAGGCTCTTTTCTCTGCTCCAAGTGCCTCCCTTTATGATCTCGGAGTTCTCTCTCCAATCTACTGATTCGACCTTCTTAATGGGACTTAAGAGCTGTCATACAATCATCAAGTACATTTTTTTTTGATCTAACATTCCATTCTCCCCCCTCTTTAAAACAATGCAATAATTCAAACCTAAATGATTTTCTTGATTAAACCTTGAACATGTTCACTCACTCATTCACACACATTCATACTCAAAGATTTTAAAGTGCACAAAATTAATATTGGCCATTCATTTTCCGGAAGTTTGTGTCAAGAGAGCTTTGCCAATTTTACTCTTGCAGGTGAGAACCAGGTTCAAAACAAAACTTTAGAAAAAACATAAGGATCCATATTTAAAACTGGTACCAATTTCAAAGACAAAACTGGACAAGAAAAAATATGTAACATGAACAAGACAAAGAAACAGAGACTTTTACACTTAACACAAAAACATGAATTCAGGTCTTTTCCGCATTACTGGATGCATTACTGGAGGGTTGGGGGTGAAGGTCCAGTGGGTCGCTGCTTGGATGACCACTGTCACTCTACACAATCCGAACATAGCATTCGGGCAGCCAGCGGGCATCATTTTCTTCCTGTGAGAAAACACATACATGCCCTCTACCCCAGGTTAGAACAGGATCTGGTCCGTGCCAAGCACCAGTTAGGGGATCCTTCCATTTTACTAAGGCAAAAGCACGCTGCTCTCTTTTTTCCCAGAATCGCTGAGCAGCAGATAAATTATTTGAATCCAGATTCAAAAAATTTAAAACAAATAAAGCATGATTAAGTATATTCACAGGGGTAGCGGGATACGACTCTCCTTTCTGTATTTTAGCAATTTGATGTTTTAATAATCCATTAGCTCTCTCCACGATGCCTTGACCTTGAGGATTGTAAGGAATGCCACAGCGGGGTCCTCCGCCTTCGTCCCAGATTTTCAGGGTCCCTGTTCGGGCGCCAGTTGCCGGAGCCAGCCGGCAGCAAACCAGGGTTCGTGGATTGGGATTCCTGAAATAGGGGCAAGGACTAGGAAAAAATAGAAGAGAGACAAACAGATGGAGTTCGGGAGGACTACAGCCCAAGTCAGCAGTCCAAGAAGTCTGTGAGCTCCAGACTGCTGCCTAAGACTCTCTCGTTTATTTTAAGTTCCGACCTTAAATACTCTTCTTAAAACTTGGAGTTGCCAGAGGCTACATTCATACAAAATAGTAAACAAATCACATATAGGATAAATGAGAAAGGATTAACATTGCTTAAAGTCATCATGATAAGAACTGATTGACATTGCTTAAAGTCATCATGATAAGAACTGATTGACTTTGCTTAAAGTCATCCTGATCAGAGTTACTTCCTTGTGTATACAGTTGTGTAGGTCCAAGGTCAGGTCCAAGGTCATTGACCCCACAGTCGGTCCCCAACAAGAAGGGGTATCAATGTATGAGAAGTAATGCACCTACTACCTGACGAATGTAACTGTCACCCCTCTATACATTACCCCCACAATAAAAAATAAAAAGATTGGCTCTCTCATTTCAACAAGAAATTATTTCCTACTCTATATACATTAGAGGAGTACTTTTGCATCTGTACTACATTTTGAAAAGATTCATTTCTTTCTTTGAGTCTTACATTTTTTCCCTCCACTAACTGCTTCACATATACAACTTGTTTCTAAAATTTATCCTGTTGTGTTGAACAGACAAACTAAAAATCTAGACATAAAAATTGAATTCATACGGTTTAAATAACAATATATAGGCAAATATCACTTTCAGTCTACTCCGTTTTTCTTCTAAAATTTGTTGAAGGTGCAGCTAGGATAATCTCCTAGTTGGATAATCTTATAGTATCAAAAAAAGTGCTTATAATTGAAACCTGGATTTTTATTCATGAATATGCTCAACAGAAGCCTGAATAGTTCTGGGCACCATTTTGCTGCCAATTCTTCTACGCTGTCTTTATTTTTTATTTATATACAGTTAAAGTTAACTTTCTGGACTTCTGGGTAAATTGCCAAGTAGGGGAGTTCTATGTTTAGTCTTTTGAGGAACCGCCATACTGCTTTCCACAGTGGTTGAAAGAGTTTACACAATGATGTTCATTGCAGCACTATTTACCATAGCAAAGATATGGAACCAAACCAGATGCCCCTCAGTTGATCAACAAGATGTAGTATTTATACACAATGGAATTCTGTGCTGTTGTCAGAAAAAATGACATTGCCCCATTTGTAAGGAAATGGAAAGACTTAGAAAAAATCATATTAAGTAAGTAAGTCAGACTCAAAGGGACATAGGCTCAATGGTTTCCCTCATTTGTCATAATCAGTAGAAACCTTGGGCTCTCCTAGCAGAGATTTACAATAGAACAAAATCTAGATATATAAGACCATATAGAATGATGCTAAATGAAAGGACCTCCAGGATAAGGAAACAAAAGCCATATAATGAGTGATTATTGTCCTTAATGTACTATGTTATCTCTCATCTCTTTTGCTGTCCCTTGGTTATCTCATATTGTTACAGTATTTCACCTGGTTATCTGGTATATTGCATATATGCATATTTGGTTATTTGAAGTCAGATAGGGAAGGGAGGAAAACAAGATGAGGGTTGGGGGTAGGGAGAGGGAAATGGAGACCAAGACATGAGAAAGGGTATCAATGTATGTGAAGTAATGCACCTTCTATCTGGTGAATATAATGTAACCCTTCTATTAATTACAATAAAAAATATATGAAAAACTAAAATAAATAAAGTTAACTTTCTGGTGTCTGGTGGGAAATCTTAACCCATCATTCTAAATTTCTTCAGGTATGACATCATATAGAATCTCTGTGAAAAACACCAAGAAGGGACAAGGTCATAGCTTAAGTGGTAGAAGTTCTCGCGTTGCACACACAAGGTCCTGGGATTGATCCACAATATCTTAAAAAAAAAAAAATCAAGTAAGGCCAGACAACCCTGAATACACTCAGCAGGATTGGGCTGTTAGTATGTGACTGAAAAACACCAGTGAGACTGCCAAAACTCAGAGCTGTCTTCTCTCTTCTAGCTGGAATCCTCCAAACACTGCTAAAGAATTTATGTTTACTAGAGTAGTGTGCTCAGAGACCACCAAACATCCTAGGCCATCCTTTAGTTCTAGTGCTACTACACTAAAGCATATAGTAAGAAGGAAACAAATAAAAATAACTTGAATTACCCTGGAATTTCCCTTTTAATCTAACTGCTTCCTGTTACTGTTTAAAAGATGAAATGACAATAAGAAGTAAAGCAAAGTATGTTTTTAAAAAAAAAATTACAAAAGTGGCTCTCTGGCTCAAGTGGTAGAGTGCTAACCTTAAGCTGAAGAGCTCAGAGACAGCACCCAGGCACCGAACCAAAAAAATTTTTTTAATATTGGAAGAATTACTAAGAGCCAATTCATGCTCCTTTGAAGGAAAATTTGTAGATAATCATTTAGGGATATCCTAAAGCACAGAAGGAAATGAAATTGAATGCTTTTCTTTAGAAAGTTCTTAATCACATTGTATTTATAAACTGCTTTGTTGAGTGACAACTCCTCTGTATAACTACTTAGAGGTAACTTTTTAAAAGTCTTTCAAGGATATAGATGAAAACAGGAATCCAGGTGAGACACGTGGTCTATTTAGAAACATGAACTGAGAACACATTGGCTCTGTCTAGTTGGTCCAATTATCTTTTTTTTTAATTGTTATTATAAAGGTGATATACAGAGAGGTTAGTTATGTAAGTGGGGTAATGAGAACATTTCTTTTTTGAAAATGTCAGCCCTTCCCTTGTTCTCTTCCAGTTTTTCCCTCCCACCCCCACCCACAAGTTGTATAGTTCATTTTCAACATATCTGGTGAGTACCACTGCTGCATTTGTTCACTCTCTTTCCCTCCATTTCTGTGCCCCCCTTACTCTGACAAACACAAACAAGCAAGCCCAAAAAAAGAAAAGAAAAGAAAAACAGTAACAAAGAAAACAAAATCCTCTTGCTTCCTGGAGTTCATTTCAATAAATAAATATTATATATTTTATATGATCAGAGGCATTGCACCTTTGTGCTCCTCTCCTAAGTGGTCCAATTATCTTTGAAACAGCTATTTCCTACCCACATCTGGTTGGTTACATGAGTAAGTTAATTCCCATTTTAGTGAAGTGTTTACAAGTTAGCTTTCTGAAACCCAGAACAAAGGAGAGGTGACTAATGTTATGCAGAGATACAGACACAGTCTGAAGCAAAATGGTTTTGTATTTAAGACAATGGTCTGATTATAACATTGGTTTATTGGACGGGGTATTGGCAATTAATGTGTTGGTATTTCTTTGTATCGTGTATACTTGACAGTATACTAGTCTTTGTACATTTTCCCCTCCTAATGAATACAGCATCACAAATCACTACTGAAAGAAAGAGAAAAAATAATTCAGCAAGCTCAAACACGGTATCCCGGTTCTATACAGAGACAGAAAAGGAACATCATTCCCCTTTGCTCTCATTCTTCGACAGCACAAAAGAGATCATAGGCCCCTCCTCCGCAGCAAAAGATGGCAACCCATTGTTTAACCTATGCCAATGAAGGTGTTCTGATACACAATGGATATGCCAAACTTCAGACTGGCTGGGGAGTTAGAGAAAGCTGACTTTTGCTCAAAAATAATAGAAACACAGAACAGAACAAAGGAAAAAGTAAGCAAAAAGAGAGTCACTCATGCATACTGGGAAAATGAAGTTACACTATGCTATATTTGTAATTTGATAGTAAAAGACAACTAGGACAACTAGTATAATTATATAGTTTGTGACCCAAATGTGTAATCGTGGAGAGTAAAAGAGGGTGGTACAACCATCAAATCAATGCCTAGTAACAGATAAAGCAAATGTGGCATACATACACAGTGGAGTATTGTATGCCATAAAGAAGAATGAAGTTATTTCATTTGCAAAAAAATTAATGGGACTAGAGATCATTTTTGTTCAATAAAAAAATGCCAAATGGGCTGGGAGTTTAGCCTACTGGTAGAGTGCTTGCCTAGAATGCGTGAAGACCTGGGTTTGATTCCTCAGTGCCATATACATAGGAAAAAAAAAGCCAGAGTGGTGCTGAGGCTCAAGTGGTAGAGCTCTAGCCTTGAGAAAGTCCAAGGACAGTGCTGTCACTGAGCTCAAGCCCAAGACTGGAAAAAAAAAATATTTTTAATGCCAGACTCAGAGCTGGGAGTTTGGCCTAGTAGTAGAGTGCTTGCCTAGCAAGCACAAGGACCTGGGTTCAATTCCTCAGTACCACATATATAGAAAAAAGCTGGAAGTGGTGCTGTGGCTCAAGTGGTAGTGTTCTAGCCTTGACAAAAGACCAGGGACAGTGCGCAGGCCTTGAGCTGAAGCCCCAGGACTGGCAAAAAAAAAAAAAAAAAAAGCCAGACTCAGACAAATGTTGCATGATTTCTTACCTATGCAGAATCTAGTCCTAAAAACAAAATGAAACTGTGAAGTAGCTCACACCTGCACTAGCTACTCAGGAGGCAGAGACCTTCACCATCAGGAATTGTGGCTCTCCCAAGCAAGAGTTCACAGGACTCAATCTCAACAAATACCAAGGTGGGCACAGTAGTGCATCTTTTGTCCCAACTACACCAAAAGAGTCAATATGAGGAAGACCAGGAATATGGCCTAGTAGTAGAGTGCTCATTTAGGATACACAAAGCCCTGGTTCAATTCCTCAGTACCACATACACAGAAAAATCTGGAAGTGGTAGAGAGCTAGCCTTGAGAAAGCCCAAGGATGGTGCTTAGGCCCTGAGTTCAAGCCCCAAGTCTGTCAATAAATTTTTAATATACATACACACATACATACACACATACATACATACGTATATACATACATGCATGCATGCATACATACATACATACATACATAAATGAAAATAGGAGGATCACAGACCTGTCTAGGCAAAAAAGTGACACCCTATTCAAAAATACTGCAAAAACAAAATAGGCTGACTCATGCCTCACCTGCCTACCAAGCATGAGTCACTGAGTTCAAACATCAGTGACCACACAAACAAGAAGACATGAAGATAAAAAGGGGACTGCTTGGCAGAAGAAACAGCAAGAGGTGTGAGAATCTGATGTATACATGAAATGATCATAATGAAATCCATATAAAATGTTTAAGAAAGTTTAAAATGAGAAAAGTAAGGAGAGTGGGAATAAAGTGTAGTAGAAGGAGTAAATTTGATCAAAATACATCATATCCATGTATGGAAACCTCTCATTCTGTGGAGTTAATTTACCAATAAGATAATTAATCAATTTAAAGAAAAATCTTTTTATTATCAGATTATTAAGAATTCAAGACATAGAGCCCAATGATTACATAGTTGAAACTGGGCAGTCCCAGACTTCTTTGACACTATGGGATTTGCACATGTGCTTGAGCAAATATCCCCTGGGGAAACTCAGGAGCAATGGAGATTTTGCCTAATAAATATCCTCCTCCTTTGTCATTCAGGTGAACAATACAGAGATATAGTCTACGTGACTGTTCAGAGTCCACAGTGTGAGGGGGAGAGGGAGGGAAAAGCCCAATGATAAAGCCGTAAATTGACTTTCCCTCTTTGTTTTTTGTTTGTTTGTTTTTGTTTTGTGTTTGTTTTTGTTTTGCCAATTCTGGGGCTGGAACTCAGGGCCAGAATTGTACTTGGGCTTTCTCAAGACTAGAGCTCTACCACTTGAGCCATAGCATCACTTCTGGCTTTTTCTGTGTATGTGGTACCCAGGAATCGAACCCGGTCTTCATGCGTGCCAGGCAAGCGCTCTACCACTAGGCCAAACTCCAGGCCCCCACCCTCCTTCTCTTACCAACACGCAAATTGTGTTCTAACTGGCTGTTGTCAGAATTAGATAGAGGCAAGATTACAGCCAAGCTCCTCCCATTCACCTCTCTCACCTAACAACATCCTTTGCCCTTCTGAGTTCTGAGAATCACTACAAGAAAAGAAAAGTGAAGGAGTTTGGCCTCGTGGTAGGGTTCTTGCCTAGCATGCATGAAGATCCAGGTTCGATTCCTTCGTACCACATACATAGAAAAAAGCCATAAGTTGTGCTGGGGTGCAAGTGGTAGAGCTCTAGCCTTGAGGAAAAACCCAAGTACAGTGCTCAGGCCCTGGGCTCAAGCCCAGGATTGGCAAAAAAATAAAATAAAATAAAATAAAATAAAAGGAAAGTGAAGACCAAATTCTAGCACAGCTCAGAAGAACAGAGAATTGTTGCATTCACCCTCTCTCCACTCAGCCATTCTCCATTGCCCCAGTGCTTTGGGATCTGTCATATTTTCTTTAAAACTTATCTTGATACAAGAATTCTAGAAATTCCATTGTTTGCAGTCCTGATTTCCCTGACATTGATTTGGCCTTGATGCTATAATAATCTCACTGGAAGAGAAAACCCAATCATGACCATGACTCAGGATCTGAATAGGAGAGCAAAAATCATAATTTCACCCGTACAGTAAACCAATTTAAAGGAAGTAAAGTGCTCTCAAGACATCACTTTAAAAGAATAAAGACCAACTGCATTCTTGGCTAGCTAGGAAACACATTCTGGTAACAATGAAAAATGTATACATCTTATTTTATATCATATGTTATATTATTGTACTTTTCTGTTTCAAAATAAAGTCCTTTCTTCTTTCATCAGTTACTTAGTAACCTAGGAAACAATATTAGAATAATAAAAAAATTATCAAACTGATTTTCAAGTCTGAGTTCTACCATCCTTAGACAAATTTCGCTGAAAGTCTAAGAATCCAGCAAAATCCAGTCTGCAACTCTGTCTGGTATTCTAATAATAGTACAGAAAATGTAACTCAGTTTTCACCATAAAGCCTGCAATACTACATTTGATATTTTGTTCTAGAAGCATATATATATATATATCTTCAGATACAATTCTTTTCTTGTGCAAATATCAATCACTTAACATTTCATTACAAACTATAGGCAAATTCCACAGTCAACTATTTAATGCTAATATCACTTCTGTGGTTTTCTCCATTCTTCTTCATTCATATCTTGGAGGATTCATTGATGATAGAATACATTGTTGAATCAAAATGTTGATGATTGTTGACTCAATGTAGTATGTTGCAGATAGTACTCTAATAACAAATTTAACTTCTTCTTACACATCCTCTTACTATTTTTAGTTTTTCAAGTACCATTAGGTAATCTTATCATTCTCAGTTTTCCACTGAAATCCATGACACAGACAGCTGAAAGAGATACTTTTGAAAGTTGAACATGAAGCTTTTCTAGTTTTCAAATTAATATTCATTTCTGCTAAAACTAAAATCTCAGCTGAGCATGGTGTCTCATTCCTGTAATCCTAGCAACTCAGGAGGCTGAGATCTAAGTTCAAAGCCAGCCCTGGCACTAATCTCTGTAAGACTCTTACCTCCAATGAACCATCAGAAAACAGGGGCACTAAAGTGCATGAGACTTATCTCCAATTAATCACTAGAAAACCAAAATGGCCCTGTGAGTCCAGGGGCAGGGAGGCAGCCTTGAGCTGTGAGCTCAGGGACAATGCCCAGGCCCAGAGTTCAAGCCCCACAACCAACAACAACAAAAAAATGTCAAACCTACATATGATAGAAGGTAAAATTGTCTGTTTTGTTTTTTTTTTTCCTCCAGGAGAATAAAACCTGCTCTACTCCTAGCAAATCAAAAACATCTGATAAACAGAAGTTTCCTACATTATTACCAACACCCAAACTATATCATACTTTTTAATTATCCAACAATTCCCTAACTAAATGCATTTATGGGTCTTTAAGAAATTTGTTGCTTATTGCATTAGAGTCCCTTCTTGAATACTTTTTGTTAAACATGACATTTGAAATGTGATGTAAAAATCAATGTTAATAAATTCCTTAAAAAAATTAGAAAGCAGAAATTTGTTGCTTCTGGGGCTAGGAGTTTGGCCTAGTGGTAGATGCTTGCTTAGCATGCACGAAGACCTGGGTTTGATTCCTTATTACCACATACATAGAAAAAAAGCCAGAAAAGATCGGCAGAAGATGGCAACGGTTCAGTGTGAGTCTTTCTGCACCCTCGCCAAGATACCAGTTCTAGCATCGTAGGATAAAGTTCACACCCAAAGATCCATCCTAAGCAAGTTTTAGCACCATAGAGTGAGGAGCAAAGAAGTGCCCCCCATTCTGAAGCAGCAACCATCTTGTTGTTTACATTAAACTATGAGTGACCCAGAGCGCCTATAAATTAAAGAAACAGGATTGTGGTGTCCATAAGTTCCAGGAACTGACCTGTCTGTGTTAAATTAGAATTCACGTTAAATCCAAGAATAGCATTTATTTTCCAAGGCATAAAACTACCCTCAGACAGTTGAATAGGACTCAACCGGCGTGGGAACTTCCCGTTAGCTCCCATGGCCCTGGAATGTCCCTGATCCCCACTTTATCTCACTCAAACACCTGGTTGCTGTGTTGCTGTAAATCTGTGGTCTTTGCCTTTAAAAGTCTGGTAAATTTTCAGCTCGGGGCTTCTTCCTAAGCTCCGCTGTGTCACATGATTGTCTCAATAGATGCAGAAAAGGCATTTGACAAGATCTAACACCCCTTTATGCTAAAAGCTCTGAAGAGACTAGGAATCCATGGAACATTCCTCAGTATAATAAAGGCTGAGTATCACAAACCCACAACTAGCATTGTGCTTAATGGTGAAAAGCTAAAGCCATTTCCTCAAAAATCAGGAACAAGAAAAGGATGCCCACTCTCTCCACTCCTCTTTAACATAGTATCAGAATTCCTAGCCAGAGCAATAAGGCAAGAAGAAAGCATAAAGGGGATCAAAATAGGGAAAGAGGAAGTGAAACTATCCCTCTTTGCAGATGACATGATTCTGTATTTAAAGAACCGTACAGACTTCACTCAAGCTGCTTGAGCTCATTCAAAACTTTGGCAAGATAGCAGGGTATAAAATTAACCCTCAAAAATAAACTGACTTCCTATATACCAACAATGAGAAGAATGAGGAAAGCAACTCCTTTTGCAATAGCCTCAAAGAAAATGAACTACCTAGGAATTAACTTAACTAAGAATATAAAGGACCTTTTTAATGAAAACTTTAAAACCCTGAAAAAGGAAATTAAAGCAGAACTGAGGAAATGGAAAAACCTCCCATGCTCCTGGATTGGAAGAATCAACATCGTAAAAATGACAATCTTGCCAAGGGTTATCTACAAATTCAATGCAATACCCATCAATATCCCAATGTTACTCTTTAAAGAAATAGAAGAGGCAATCCAAAATTTCATATGGAATAATATAAGACCCCGTATAGCAAAAACAATTCTTAGCAGAAAGAACAGTGCAGGAATAATTTCAATACCAATTTTTAGACTCTATTACAGAACTATAGTGACCAAAACAGCTTGGTAATGGCACAAGAAAAGGCCTGAAGACCAATGGAATAGAACTGAGAACCCAGGGGGCCGGGAGTTTGGCCTAGTGGTTAAAGTGCTTGCCTAGCATGCATGAAGACCCGGGTTCGATTCCTCGGTACCACATACATAGAAAAAAGCCGGAAGTGGTGCTGAGGCTCAAGTGGTAGAGCTCTAGCCTTGAGAAAGTCCAAAAGATCCCAGAAACACAACAAATCAGAGAAAGTCTGGATAAGTGGGACTGCATTAAACTGCAGAGCTTCTGTATGGCAAAGGACATAGCTAGCAAATTAACTAGAAAGCCTACAGAGTGGGAGAAGATCTTCACTAACCATACAACAGACAAAGGCCTCATATCTAAAATATATCAACAGCTCAAAAAATTGAATCTCTCCAAAGAAACAACCATTCCATTAAAAGATGAGCCAAAGACTTTAAGAGAGTCTTCTCTGAAGAAGAAATAAGAATGGCCTATAGACACGTGAAGAAATGCTCAACATCTCTGGCTATAAAAGTAATGCAAATCAAAACAACTCTAAGATTCCACCTTACTCCAGTTAGAATGGCCAGGATCAAGAGATCTAATAACAACAGATGCTGGATGGGATGTGGCCAGGAGGGATCACTACTACACTGTTGGTGGGAGTGCAAACTCGTTCAACCTCTATGGAAAGCAGTATGGCAGTTCCTCACAAGACTAAACATAGAGCTCCCCTATGACCCAGTAATTCCACTACTTGGCATTTACCCAATTGTCCAGAAACAAAGACATACTAAACCCACCAGCACAACAATGTTCATTGCAGCACTATTTACCATAGCAAAGATATGGAACCAACCTAGATGTCCCTCAGTTGATGAGTGGATCAACAGATGTGGTATTTATACACAATGGAATTCTATGCTGCTGTCAGAAAGAATGACATTGCCCCATTTGTTAAGAAATGGAAAGACTTAGAAAAGATCATATTAAGTGAAGTAAGCCAGACTCAAAGGAACTTAGGCTCAATGATTTCCCTCATTTGTCATAATCAGTATCAACTGCTGAATGTGAAAGATCTTAAAGAATCCTTGCAAGACAGAGGAATTTGCTTTATTTTTTTTGATTTTTTAATGTTTTATATTATTTTTATTTTATTATTGGGATAATGTATAGAAGGGTTACAGTTACATTTGTGCAATAATGGGTAGATTACTTCTTGATATCCCTTTCCATCGCCCTACCCCCTCCCAATCATCTTTTCTCCCCTTCCCTTCCTTATTTCAAATAAACAAGTAAATGTATATACAATATATCAGGTAACAAAGTCAGATACAGTGACCACATGAAATTAACCATAAATGGAAAAAAAGAGAAAAGGAATAATTTCACATAGTACATTAAGAACAACAATCACAAAGACAAAGCTCTTGTTTCCATAACCTTGAGTTCATTTTGTTAAGCCCCATCGTATATGACCATATGTACATAGCTTTTGAGCTATTGTGATCCTCTGCTAGGAGAGTCCTAGATGTGTACTAATTATTACAAATGAAGGAAACCATGGAGCTTATGTTCCTTTGGGTCTGGCTTACTTCACTTAATATGATATTTTCCAAGTTTTTCCATTATCTTACAAATGGGGCGATGTCATTCTTTCTGATGGCAGCATAGAATTCCATTGTGTATAATTCCATGTGGTACACATCTTCTTGATCCATTCATCTACTGAGGGGCATCTGGGTTGGTTCCATATTTTAGCTATGCTAAATAATGCTGCAATGAATATCATTGTGTTAGTAGCTTTAGTATTTCCTTGTTTCAGAACATTTGGGTAAATGCCAAGGAGTGGAATTGCTGGGTCAGCTCTATGTTTAGTCTTTCCAGGAACTGCCATACTGTTTTCCATAGTGGTTGAACGAGTTTACACTCCCACCAATAAGTGTAGTTTTGATTCCTTCTGGCTACATCCTTGCCAGCATCTTTTGTTATTAGATTTCTTGATAATGGCCATTCTAACTGGAGTGAGGTGAAATCTTAAAGATGTTTTGATTTGTATTTCTTGTATGGCCAGCCTCTTCAACAAATGGTGCTGGAAGAATTGGTTAAGCAACTGTAGAAAACTAAAGCTGGATCCTTCTATATCATCCTGCGCCAGAATCAAATCCAAATGGATCAAAGACCTTGAAGTAAAAGCACATACCCTGAAAATTTTACAGGAAGATATAGGAAATACACTAGGACTCTTTGGCACAGGTCAAAACTTTTTTAATAAAGGCCCAGAAACCGAACAAATTAAAGAAAGTTTGGACAAATGGGACTGCATTAAACTGCAGAGCTTCTATATTGCAAAAGACATACCTAGCAAGTTAAATAGAAAGCCCACAGAGTGGGAGAAGATCTTTAATAGCCATAAGACAAAGGCCTCACATATAAAATATACCTACAGTTCAAAAAATTGAATCTCTCAAAAACAAATCCTCCAAGAAACAACGATCCCATTAAAAGGCAGGCTAAGACTTAAAGAAAGACATGAAGAAATGCTCAACATCTCTGACCATGTAAGGAATATGTTTCAAATGTTAATGTTTAAATAATTGAAATAATAACTAAGTCGAGTACGGTGGCTCACACCTGTAATCTTAGCTACTCGGGAGGCTGACATCTGAGGACTGGAGTTCAAAGCCAGCCCAGGCACTGAAGACTGTGACAATTAATCACTAGAAAAGGGAAGTGGGGTTGTGGCTCAAAGGGTAGGGTGGTATTTTTGAGCTAAAGAACTCAGGGACAGTTCCAAGGCCCAGGGATAGGGCAGTAGCCTTGAGACCTGAAGAGCTCAGGGACAGCAACTAGACCCAGAATTCAAGCTCCATCACACACATACATACACACACACACACAAAGAACTATTTATAAAACACTGCTTAAAAATTAAAGTTTTCAGATTTAATAGTAGATCAGTACCCTGAAAATATATTTATAAATACACATCAAATAGCAGACAAATATAGTATTAAATATGATATGTATATAACATATAGATATTTGTAAATTATATACATTTTCAATATAAGCAAATTTCTTAACAAGTTTGCTTTGCTGGTGCACTAAATCTCTAGTTTCTGATAAATAACTCTTGAGAAAGTGAAATGAGCCAAAATTCTACATTTTCCAGTTGGGAAATATGCCCTGTAGTTATTTAATAACACATTCTGCTTTTTTGCAATCATTATATTAGTATATACAAATCTACCTTCAGGATCTGTTTTAATTACAAATGTATCATGCATAAACATGTGGAATCATTTCAATATGTTCATTAGCCTTTGCTTCATTCTTCAATTCACAAGACATGTTTAGTTGTAGTATATTCATCAACTCTACGTTAGTCTTCAGATTTCCACAGATACTAACATTCCACTGAAACTTGTAGAAACTAGTCCTCTGGCAGCTTGCCTCTGATTGAGTTCCACTTGAGAAGACAGTATTAATCACTGTCCTGGAAAACACATGAATACCAGGCTCCATCAGATCGATGCTCTGTCACATGAAGTGCTGATTATGGAAACAGATTCATGTATGTTAGTGATAATGCTAGCAGCCACCTTTCTTTTGTCAAGTGAAACTTGAAGCATTCATGCAGGTTAAGACTGCTCTAACATCTTTTTTTTTTTTTGCCAGTCCTCAGGTTTGAACTCAGGGCCTGGGCAATCTCCTTGGGCTTTCTCAAGGCTAGTGCTCTAACACTTGAGCCACAGCACCACTTCCAGCTTTTCCTGCGTATGTGGTGCCAAGGAATTGACCCCAGGGCTTCATGCCTGTTAGGCAAGAACTCTACTGCTACACCAAGCTCCTGGCCCTGCTCTAAACATTTTTAAACTTGTGTTTTAATCAAGCTTTACAGGAAATGAAAGCACCTCACTGAATAGTTTCCTAACTTTGCTAGGGTAATATGAAGCTTGATTAGACTTGTGTGGTGGTTTGTGCCTCTGAAGTTCACTTTTCTATAAAGGTTGAATCATTAGGCAAATGCAATGAAAACATCTTTAAAAATATTTTCCCCATATCAAAAGCAATTTGTGAAATCCCAAGCCACCTGAGGCTGGGAAAATTGAAATATAATTAGTTGGTAGATACACTATTATTTATTTCCAGGAGTGGATTCACAGATGATGAGTCAAATAAAATGCCAAAGTGACACAAAATAAAAAAGCAAACTTGTAATTCATTTCAAAAAGCATTTTATTGTACTTTCAGTTATTCTTTTTTCTCTTTATATTTCCTTGGATTTATTCCTTGTATATACTATTTTGTTTCTATAACCTTTGTCTTGTATATTAGCTTATCTGATTTGGAGAAGGGAAGAGGAATCACAGAAACAGTGGGACAAAGAGTGAACCAATTCAACAGTGAAACCTAACTAGACAGCATATTGGAAATGTACTTTACAACTTGTATGGGAAGGGAACTGGTGAGAGAGTGGGAGAAAATGAGGGAGAGGGTAACACTTCAAAAAGCAATGTATTCATTACATTACTGTAACCTCTCTGTACATCACTTTTACAATAAAATTTAAATGTAAAAAAGAATGAGAGCTGATGGTATAGCTTAAGTGGTAGAGCCCATGCCTAAACATAAGGCCCTGAATACCACTGAAAATGTTGAATAGGAAAATAAAAATGTTTTCTTTAAAAAAAAAAAAAAAGCAGGCTCGGAGTTTGGCCTAGTGGTAGAGTGCTTGCCTATCATGCACCAAGACCTGGGTTCGATTCCTTGGTACCACATACATAGAAAAAAAAACAGAACTGGTGCTGTGGCTCAGGTGGTAGAGCACTAGCCTTGAGGAAAGCCCAAGGACCCTGCTCAGGCCCTGAGTTCAAGCCCCAGGACTGGCAAAAAAAAAAGCAAATTTCTAAATAAAAATTTGGTAAAAAGTAAGAAGTTACTAGAATTAGGTTGTGGCATTAAACATCAAGAGCTACTCAAGTGATTTTTTTTTAATAAGAGCTAGTTGCCCTGAGGAGAGAAGGTCTAATTGAACTTTCATTTAAGCGGCTAAAAGACATTTTGATCAACCACCCAAAAAACTGAATTTGAAAATAGCAGAGAGAGGGAGAAAGAGAGCGAAATAGAGAGAGAAAGACAGAGATAGAGACAGAGAATTTCCCAATTAGGAAAAGTAACAGGAGAGTAATAATCCTGCCTAGCAATAACTGTTACTTTACACCTTGTTTTTCTATTGGGACACAGCTCTTTTTTTTTTTTTTTTTTTTTTTTTTTTTGGCCAGTCCTGAGGCTTAAACTCAGGGCCTGAGCAATGTCCCTTTAGCTCAAAACTAGCACTCTACCATTTGAACCACAGCACCACTTCTGGCTTTTCCTGAGTATGTGGTACCAAGGAATCATGCATATCATGCATGCTAAGTGAGCACTCTACCACTAGGCTATGCTCCCAGCCCCCCAGGACACATAATAAATGTTTCCATTTAAGATACTTCTGAAAACAAACACAAAGCAGGAGTAGTAAATATGTGGGATTTCTTTCCCCATAGTTCCTCCACTCTTGAATTGTAATGTACAGCTTGTACTGTTTTTACTGAGGAAACACTTTAATGCATTAGAAAAATAAGTCATTCTGTCATTCTTTTTTTCATATTTTATTGTAATTAATAGTAACTTTCTTAATTATACATTCCTGCCTAATTTTGCACAAATTAATCCCAACCTATCAATTTGATTTCTAACATTATCCTAACTGCCGGGAAAATTATATTGGGGAAAAAAGGGCACAGGTAATCTGAATTCTTCAAAGAACAAAGAGAAATATTGAGTTAATCAGTGTGTCTTAATCTCAAAGTAGACATCTGAGAAATATTTTTCAAATACTAATTGTCTCTCACCCCCTAGAGATTCTGGCCTGTTTTTCCAGAAAGTTCTTAGTTATCTACACTTTTACAAGTTTCTCAGATTGTTGTAGCTTACAGCGAAAGTTGAGAACCATTGGATTAAATGATCTAAGACTACAAATAAACATTTTAATATGTTTTCATTCTATCTGTATCCAGTGCTAATTCAGGCAAAGAACGAACCACTCATAAGTATAGCCTTCTTTATGTAAACTTAAACAAATGCAATCCTGTATACTGCATAAGCCTAAAGATTGGTAAAGAAAATCATTCATCAAAATTATACTATAAGAGCCGGAGGAGTGACTTCCATGGTAGAGCAACAGCCTAGCAAGCATGCAACCCTACATAAAACTTCAGTACTACCAAAAATTACTGTGTATGTAGCTATAGCCCAAAATTACAAAGACAAACATTTACTATGTTAAATCTTAAATTCTATTTCATCTCAATGGCCTCAAGTAATAAAAGCTAAATTCATTTAAAGTAGAAAAACAATGGTGAAGCAATAGCCTGGCTTCTAAGACAAACACACACACACACACACACACACACACACACAAGCATGAACCCTAGATATTCACAGCATACTGTTATCTTTCCCATTTTTCAGGAGAAAACTCCCAGACAACAAACAATTGGCCCCAGATTAGATCACAAGCCAGTCCTTAGAAATCACAAAATATTACCTGTTTATAACGATAACACTTGACAATCAAATTGAGTTTCAAAACATTAATAGGAATGAACATGTGGAAGAAGTGGAGAGGAGAAGACCAATTTGGTGACATCCATATTTGAAGCAAATTTTACCTAATAGAAGATATGGAGATTGAATTATAAGGTAGTCAAAGGTCATATCAAAGACAAATTTGTGCTTGAAGGCATGAATTTTACTTGTAGTCTAAAGGCTGAAAGGTTCACAGAAAGATTTCAGCAAAGAATGAGATGATCATATTGGTTTTAGAAAGATTACTTTGACATGTGGGGATAGATCCAAGAAAATGAGCTTTAAAAATAGAAACCAATTCTATGACATACAAACCCTCAGCTTAATTTTAATTATGTTCTAAAATCTGTGTGCCACTGTTTGTATATAGAGATTCCTTTCCTGAATCCTTGTTTGTTAAGCACGACATTTGAAATATGATGTAAAAAATCAATGTTAAAGCAATATAATGAGTGATTGTTGTCATTAATGTACTGTTATCTCTTTTGCTGTCCGTTGGTTATCTCATATTGTTACAGTATTTTACCTTGTTATCTGATATATTATATATATATGTTTATTTGGTTATTTGAAATAGGATAGGGAAGGGGGGAAAACAAGATGAGGGGTGGGGGTGGGGGAAGGGAAATGGGGACCAAAGCATGAGAAAGGGTATTAATGTTTGTGAAGTAATGCACCTTCTATCTAGTGAATATAATGTAACTCTTCTATTAATTACAATAAAAATATATGAAAAATCAATGTTAATAAATTCTTTAATAAAAAATAGAAACCAATTAAAAAGAGATACATACCAGTTATTCATATGAAAATAAATGTAAACTTGTACTAAGGCAATGGAAAGACAGAAATGGATCCAAGGGAATTTAAGAGTGAGTATTCTATAATAACTGAATGGGGTACGGAATGCCCAACAGAGACATGATTCAGAATGACTCACTGAATTCTGGCTTGGGATGATTGAAGCAGAGATGGTGTTAACTGAGCTAATTCAGGAATGAAAGCAATTTTTGGAACAAAATAGATTATCTATTCAGTTTGATATATTAAATTTGAGTTATCTAGGATAAAAATAAAGATCAATTCATACTGTAAAGCCAACTCAGATCAACTTAATTAAAAAGTTTGATGGTTGGTGTATAAAAATAAGTAAAAGTCAGAACTCTAGACAAAGAAGTTAGGATAGTTAGCCAAGTGTCACTTCAAATAAGTGCAAAGAATGAGTGGCTCAAATAGTAGAGCAACAGGCTTGAGCAAATCAAGTGAGAGCTTGAGGCCCTAGTTCAAGCCCCAGTGCCCACTCAAATGAATGTGGAGGAAAGTCATGTTAGTAAACAACCCAAAGTAAGCAAATATAAAAGGAGGTAGCACAAGCCTCCAAAGAGATCTAAGATTTTGAAGTGGTTATATTGGCTAAATGGATATCCACCCGACCTGTTCCAAGATTTTGTTCATGGAAATTGAAGGGAAGAATTAGTCCTTTGGTGAGGAAGCAACCAAGTGCTCTACTTAAGCTTTCTTTTATTTTGACTCCCCAGCATTAAATGTCTTTTCTACTATAGGGAAGATTCCAGTGTAAGTAGGAACAGGGCTTGTCCTTAGGAGGTTATGAAAGCCAAAGAAGAAACAGGCTTCCTTGCTCTCACCCAGTCTGTTCAAAGAAGGCACTAACATGCCACTCATGTTCAGCTGACTCTATGTCCCACCCAAAACCTCAAAGTAAGCCAGGAGCTAGTGGCTCTCGCCTGTAATCCTAGCTTCTCAGGAGGCTGAGATCTAAGGATTGTAGTTCGAAGCCAGCTTGGCCACAAAAGTCTGTGAGACTCTTATCTCCAATAAACTACTCAGAAAAAACTACAAGTGGTGCTGTGGCTAAAGTGGTAGATTATTCACCTGAGCACAAAGAAGCTCAGGGAGAGTGCTCAGGCCCCAGGACCAGGAGAAAAACAAACAAAAAACACCTTGAGGTTATTGTGTAAAGATAGCTAGAATCTGAGGAATTCTTTGCAGCATAAGCAGCATTTGAATCAGTAGGACATTGGTATATTGTATAAGTTCTCCATACTTGATATGCTCTAAGCATTAATAGGGCATTTTCTCTCCTGATTATGCAATATGTCTCTCAGGATGGGCATAAAGCTCACAGTTACTCACACAACCCAGTTGGTTGTGGTCACAGTCTAGACATCCCATCTGCCCATCTGCTTTCAAAAAACAAAAAACAAACAAACAAAAATTCCATGGGTGTTAGATTCCATGCTGCAAGGCTCAAGGCTTTAGCCACATAAAAAAATTTTTTGTCTCTACATCTCATACCTCATATCTTGACTTGAATTTCAATCCTAAATGAACTTCACTTGGCCAACTTAAATCCAAACAATTATGGTTTTGTTCTTGTTTATAATTACTATAAATTTTACCAGCTATTAGGTTTCATAGTGACTTTTTCTTTTGGCCAGTGCCAGTGTTTAAGTTAAGGGTATCACACTTTCTTAGCTTAAGCTCTACCACTGGCAGTTACCTGAGCTGGGGGATGGAGCATCAAGGACTTTCCAGTCCAGCCTGCCTTTGAATTGACATCGTCTAGATCTCAGCATCCTTAGTAGATAGTGACAGACATGAGCCACTGGCACCAGCACACTGGTGACTATTATATATGTTCATAAAATTCCTCCCCTCCCTCTCATATTCCTTATCCTCCCACTGGTTCCATGACCTGCCTATCAAGTGACTCTACTTTGTGTTCTTATCTTTAAAAAAAAAGTAAGAAATCTAGATTCTGCCTGGTGCTAGTGGCTCACACCTGTGCTCCTAGCTTCCTGAGAGGCTGAAATCTGAGGATTGCAATTCAAAGTCAGCCTGGGCAAGAAAGTCTATAGGATTCTTACCTCTGATAAACTACATTAAAAAAAAAAAGCCAGGGCTGGGAGTTTTGCCTAGTGGTAGAGTGCTTGCCTAATATGCATAAAGACCCACGTTCAATTCCCCAGTACCACATACATAAAATAGTGTGGTGGCTCAAGTGGTAGAGCACTAACCTTGAGGAAAGCCCAAGTAGTACTCAGGCATTGAGTTCAGTCTCTAGGACTTGCAAAAAGGAAAAAAAAAAAAAAAGCCAGAAATGGAGCTATGGCTCAAATAGTAGAGTGCTAGCCTTGAGTAAAGGAAGCTGAGGGAGATTGCGTAGGTCCTTAGTTCAAGCCCCAGACTCACAAAAAATAATCATCTAGTTTTTTATATAAGCTAAAAATAGACAATATGTGTCTTTCTGATTCTTATTTCATTTGTCTTTAAAATGTGGAATCCCCCACTGTCATCTCTGTTAATCTAAAGAATTTCTGAAGAAAGGATACCCAAAAGACATAATAACAGAAAGGATAGTAGCATGGAGCCACCGAGCAGCCACACTGGAAAGAACAGATATGTGAAAGGACTGACATCTGCGGGGGAGGGTAGAAGATGAAAGACAAAGTGAGATGAACTAACCATGGTCCTGAGTTGAATGCATCACAGCTTACTGTACTAAGATGATGTATGCAATTGTGTTACCCAAACCCAGATAGCTTTTGTTATTATAATCCAGGTAGACATTTCTGATCTGCAGAAGAATGATCCAGGCTTTCAACAGAATATTGGTTTAACACTTTCTTGTGGATGTTTTACTCTTTTATTGTTATAAAGGTGATGTAGAGAGGTTTCTGTTTCGCTGTGTCAGGTAGAGTACATTTCCCTTTGGAAAATGTCTCCCTTACCTTGCTCTTATCCGGTTTTTCATCGCATCCTCATTTACAAGGTATAGAGTTCATTTTCAACATAATGTCTAGTGAGTACCATTGCTGCCTTTTCACCCTTTGTCCCTCCCAAAGACAGATGAACAGACACTACAAAAAGGCAATAATGAAGACAAAACTTCTTGATTCCATTTCCTGAGGTTCATTTTGATAAATATTACTTTGTATAATCAGAAGTACATACGCCTTTGTGTTGCGGGGTAAGCCACCAGGAGAGACCTCAGACACAGAGTACCGCCAAGCAAAAATCCTTATTAATAATCAGCTAGGACTACACTGGGCAGCAGGTGCCCAAAGTGCTGTCCTAAGCCAAGTCTTATGGCCCATTTTAAAGTAGAAAACCACCTCCTTGTCGGGGGTGGAAAGTCCCTAACAGTACTTTCCTGCAGGTGAAGCCGAGTGGGAAGTTATAGAAGCTAGATAATGCTGTAAGCAAGCACTGAACTAGGGCAGCATAAGAATTACCTGGGAACAGAAATGAAACAGTGGAAACATAAATGAAATATATATATCCTTAAATGCCAAACCAGAAGGAACAAGGATGGAGTGTGCAGTCCCATCTTTAAGATGGAGTCAAAAAGCAAAATGGGGCCGGGAGTTGGCCTAGTGGTAGAGTGCTTGCCTAGCATGCACGAAGACCCGGGTTCGAGTCCTCGGTATCACATACATAGAAAAAAGCCGGAAGTGGTGCTGAGGTTCAAGTGGTAGAGCTCTAGCCTTGAGAAAGTCCAAGGACAGTGCTCAGGCCCTGAGCTCAAGCCCAGGACTGGCAAAAAAAAAAGCAAAATGAAGTTACAGAAGCTAAGAGTAAACTCTAAGAGAAGGCTGATAAGCCCTTATCACATTTGTGTTAGTGTAACAATTTTTACGCTTGCCAAGGGAAAGTAAGGCCTATATGTGAACTGAAGTAATCCACTTTATGGACATGAACTAGTTATATTATACAGTGTACAATGAATATATACACACAAAAACAAATACTGTGAAAGTATGAATGAATTAGATTGTTGACCAAGCACCAAACATGTTATTATACCTCTCATTTTAGCAAGAGATACATTAATACTGAAAGAAAACTTTCAAATATTTTCATTTTTCAGTCCTGATTCTTGAGCATGTGCAAATCATAAAGGAAAGAAAGCAAACTCAAACAGCTGGGATTGCAAGTAGAGCACTACTATTGTAATACTATGTCCACTCATGAAACCTCTAGATTCCAGTGACAAAAGAACAAGCTCCATGCTCATTTCATCCCTGAGGGCTCTACATTTTGTAGCATAAAACACTCACTTGTGCAGGGTTGTGGAGTTGTTTGTATCCGAACAACAGCAAATATAAAATTTTAAAAAGAAATATCTTGACATTTACAAAATTTTCTAAAACACTGATTTCCATACCTACCCCAACATTAGTCAATAAAGAATTTTTAAAAGGAAGAAAAGGAGAGGAAAGGGGCAAGGAGTTTGGCCTAGTGGTTAAAGTGCTTGCCTTGCATGCATGAAGACCCGGGTTCGATTCCTCGGTACCACATACATAGAAAAAAGCCAGAGGTGGTGCTGAGGCTCAAGTGGTAGAGCTCTAGCCTTGAGAAAATCCAAGGACAGTGCTCAGGACCTGAGCTCAAGCCCAGGACTGGCAAAAAAAAAAAAGAAAAAGAAAAAGAAAGAAAGAAAGAAAGAAAGAAAGAAAGAAAGAAAGAAAGAAAGAAAGAAAGAAAAGGAGAGGAAAAAAACACAAAAATTCAAATTGTGACTTTAAAAAATTCAGTAAAATTCAAGCAAGGTGTAACAATACATACCTATAGGAGACAAAGGCAAGATTACTAATTCATGACCAACCTGAACTACATAGCAGGACCTTATTTCAAAAGTAAAGGGGGAGAGATGGAGGTTTTCTCAATGGCAGACAGCCTGTCTGCCACGAACAAAAACCTGAGTTTGATCTCCAGCACCACGAAAAGAAAGAAAATAAATCAGTAAAAATCCTAATTACATTTTACATAATAATAGTTCTTACTAATAGGTCATTTAGAAAATGCTTGTGAATACCTTTAAGAAGTAGAACATAAGATGTCTCATTTTTTAACCTGTCTGTAAAGAATTATTTATATATGTAATAAAAGAACACACGTACTTAAAGTATTATAACATTACTAATTTTATGTGGAAGCTATACATTCACAACTTGGACTAATATATTATAAGATAGCAGTGGGGTTATCACATAATTAACTTTCTTCAATTAACAAATACAGAAGAGAACCATTGTACTGAAGAAAGCCTTCCCCTGCCCTTGAAGAACGCCTACATTCCTAAGAGTGGACTTTAGCTGTCTTCCAATCATTCTATTCTATTGTCATAGCTCTTAGAAAAGCTGTGAACACTGGTGAAATGTTCTATCTTACTATTTCTGCAGCTCTGAATTCCATTACCCACTCCCCTCTAGAGGAGAACAAGGACTGTTTGAGACCTGTCACTGTAAGGCAGTTAACCTCTTTATTTCCTTAGTAAAAGACAAATATTTTCCCCATAGAGTTGTGAGGAAAATAAGGCACCCTATATAGCTATCTCTTGTAAACTGAAAAGTTTTATAAACATCTAAAATGCTGAGTTTAGAGACTAAATTGCCAGCTGTCTCTACCACACTTCCCTACATTAACTTTCAGCTTTAATGCAAACTTCTCCAATACAACATTAACATATATTTACTGACCTTTTATTGTATGTGATGTACTATGCTAAATAACCTAAAGATCCAATAGAGAATAATCAGGGAAGAAAATGAAAATTGTGTGAGCTTAGCTGTCCTATTGTATGTGACAGAATAGAACAACCTTGAGACGTGTTGTGTGCAGCATAGTCAAATGCTTGACATTCTTTAAACTTAAGCTTTTCCCCTCATTTTTCCTCTTTATATCCTTTTACTCTCCAAGACGGAAAACATGCATTTCCTTTTATTAAAAGATTTTCAGAGCACTGAATTTATTACAGATTAGCACATTGTGTCCTAAGACAATAAACCATTCAAGTCATCAATATATTTAAAGTCATAGTATAATAACATAAGACTTCTTAGTCTTAACAAATGGGAAAATTAACAAAAAATCTTAAGATCTCAGTTCCTCCCTTAACTGCCTAACTCCATTTCAGACCATGTGAGAAAGCAAAGGCCATTTTGCCTAGGCTAGTTAATCTCCATGAATATTTTGGACCCCATCTCCCTCCACAGTGTCCTCACACATGAAAGGGGAGTTACTCTCAGTCCCTTCTTACCAGTTATATTAAATAAAACAGAAGAGAGGTCAATGGAAGAAGGAAAATAAATAGGGGAGAAACCCAAAAGAAAGACAGCTATTTCCCCAAATAATCATGTTGTAAAAGGCACTTTTAACTTCTCGATACTTCCCAACGAAACATTTCTGTTTAGGTCAAGTTCAACCCTACAGTGTAGGGTAGTCATATGTAGGTGAAGATTCCATTGTAGATTGGGGTTCTTTTCTCCAGGAGAGGAGGAACAAACATGATAAGTTCCTGTAGTCTAGAGAAAGCTAGCTACTACAATACCCTTTTGGCCATTTTAATCATGTTTTCTCTCTTTCTCCTTTTTTTTTGTGTGTGTGTGTCAGTACTGGGACTTGAATTCAATGCCTTGTACTCTTGCATGGTGTTTTCCTCTTATGGCTGGTACTTATCACTTGATCCATACTTCTACTTCTGGTTTTTTGCTGATTAGAAAAAAAAAAAGTCTCTCAGATGTGTCTGCTTGAGCTGGCTTTAAACCAAGATCCTGAGATCTCAATCTCATGAGCAGCTGGGATTACAGGAGTGAGCCACAAGCCAGCTAATCATGCTTTGTTTATTTTTTTAAACTCAGTTGTGAATTGTCAAAATAAGAAAACTACCTGGAAAGTTAATGGCAATACTTTCAACCTGTTCCACTGCTCTCAGTCTCTGACTGCATATTCTGGTTTGTTATGCTCTACTAACTTCTTGCAGGAGTCATGTCTATTCAATTAATCCAAAGGTACTTGAAAGCCAAGAGTCGATTCATTTGTTCATTAAATATTGGCAGTTCCAATATGTTGATGCAAGAGACAATTTAATTTTCTCTCTACTTTTCCAAATCTGTAGCCAGGGCCCCTGAAACAAAAAAATTAATAGAAGGAAAACTAACAAAAGTTTACTAACATATATGTCAATATTGAGAGTTCCAAGAAATGAATAATTCTCAAAGAGGTAGGCTATCACTCTAACCTGTAGTAACATCTCTAGCAAATAAAATTTTAAAGTATTAAGACAAAGGAAAAGGACTTAAGAGTCCCACATAACAGCACATTGCAGGAAGACATACATATGGGTAAATAATGGCAAATAAAGTTCATAGGGCTTGTTACATAGATGCCTCTGGAGCTGCTGGACCAAGAGGTTTAGAGTTCACTCAGTCTGAAAAAAGCTCCTGACCTTTCTGTCAGAAAAGGGAAGCAGGACACCACTGTAAATTCATGTCCTGCTTTTACACAAACAGGGAGAATGTCTGGAGCTTTTTCTGTTTTTGTCTCAGTTGTCATCACGCAAAGTAATCTTCATTTCAAAGCATATTTTGTAGTGGAAGATTCTCCTGCTTATATTGGTTTGAGAAACAAATATAAAATGGCTCTACCTCCCCATAATTTACTGAAGAAAGAAATATGTAGACACCTCTGTGAGCTGAGCAATGGCTGGAAGTCTCATTGGCAGCCATCTGCAGCTTAAACTTTGTACCACCTCTGGTATAAAGTCTGAGTCTTATGGGGCAGCTTTCTTTCATCTTGTAACTGTGTCTATCAATGGAGATATTAACTGTCCAGTCGCAAATCTTAACAGATTCAAGAATAAAAACAAAGAAAGTCCAGAAATGAAGTAGCATCAAGTAGAAATTAATGAGGAGCTGAGGAAAGCTGAGAAAGCTGACCAGATGTTAGAAGGAGAAGTATCATTTCATGATGATGTTCCTCCACTGCAGGAAAACCACAATAATCAGGACACTGAATTGTTCTGTTGATGACATTGCCAAAGGCATAAATTAGCAACTCTTTGGAATACCAGCTTCGAGCTACTCAAGAAGCTAGGGGAAACATCCCCCTATAGACAGCTAGTTTGATTCTAAGTTTGGTTTCAGTGTTGGTTACCTTCCTTATTGCTGGAACTAAATGTCTAAATAACTTAAAAGGAGATTTATTTTAGCTCATGGTTATTAAATTTCAAAGGAGATTTATTTTAGCTCATGGTTTCAGAGGTTATAGCCCATGATGTCAGAGAGAGCTTGGCAGATCAGAGCGGCACACACCATAGCAGCCAGGAAGCAGGGAAGAAAGGTCTGTGACAGCTGCCTTCCTCCTTTTCTCTCTTTTATTCCAGCTGGACCTCCCACCTATAGAGATGGTGCCACCCACTTTCAGGGAGGATCACCCTTCTTTGTTAATCTTCTCTGGAAACAAACTCACAAGCACAACGCAAGGTCCACTTTATTGATCTAGGCACATTTCAATTGACTCATGTTGACAGTCAACATGGCTTTCTTCTTGGGCAGAATTTATTGTTGTCCTAATTTGTTCAAATGTGCTCAGGCACTCAATAGCATGGTTTCTGTGACATCACCTGAGAGCTATGGTGGATGGTGGTGCATTCCCAACATCCACTGCTGCTGGCAACTCATCATGCTCATATCAGGGGAATATTACAAGTGACAGTTATCAAGTAAGGTACCACTAACCTTCTGTGGGGCTTCTTGCAGTCCCTGATATAGAATATGTCCCGTGACATATTGTGATTGTTGACATAATGTGGTTATTTTAGGCAGCTTACCTGGATACCTTCAAACCACTGTTTACTTTTCTAAAAGATTACCGAACAAGGGCCGGGTGTTTGGCCTAGTGGTTAAAGTGCTTGCCTAGCATGCACGAAGACCCAGGTTTGATTCCTTGGTACCACATACATAGAAAAAAAGCCAGAAGTGGTGCTGAGGCTCAAGTGGTAGAGCTCTAGCCTTGAAAAAGTCCAAGGACAGGGCTCAGGCCCTGAGCTCAAGCCCAGGACTGGCAAAAAAAAAGATTAGCAAACAAATCCTTCCTGTTTTGCCTCTGATAACACAATGATCTAGAAGTACTACCTAATAACTATTCAGATATTTCAATGATATGGCTGTTGTACTCATCTTGAAAAGATTCTAGGAGCTACTGCATTGCCAATCGTCTCTTCTGCACTAAGAGCCATGGGGAATATTATCACTGAAACAGGTGAACAGACTGTGATGGATGCAGGTGCAGTTGTCATCTTTTCAAACTTGCTAGCTAGTATCCAGGCACAATATTCAGGAAAAAAAACTACGAAGACCATTTGAAACACCATAATTGACCATCAGGATTAGACACAGCAAGTTGTGAATCACAAATATCTCATTTCTGATTGACATTCTTTACTTAATATGATTTTTCTAGGTCTTTCCATTTTCTTATAAATGGGGTGGTCATTTTTTCTGATGGAAGCATAGAATTCCACGGTACATATATACAACATTTTCTTGATCCACTCATCTACTGAGGGGCATCTGGGCTGATTCCATATCTAAGGTTAAAAAAAAAAATGGTGCAGTGAACATAGTTGGGCTAGTAGCTTTAGTGTGGCCTTGTTTGTGGTCATGTGGGTAAATGCGCAGGAATGGGATTGCTGGGTCATAGGGGAGCACTATGGTTAGTCTTCTGAGGAAGTTTCATACTGTTGGCATTCTAAGACAGACTTTAAAACAAAAGGAAAGCTATCTGGCTTGCACAGAATTATACAAATGGTGGAACAATTGAATAGATTGCGTACCTCTTTCATGATTCCATAATGAAATACTGGTGAACTACCTAGCAGCTAAAGGTCAAGATTATTCTGATTATTCGAGTTATTTCCTTCGCTTTTTGGTGGTCCTGGAGTTTCAACTCGGGGCCTTGTGCTTGGTAGGCAGGTTCTCTACCACTAAGCCATGCCACCAGTTCTAATTCTGATAATTCTGGATGCACTTGTTGTTGAGAACCTGGACAAAGCCAAGAGACTTAGTATAATAATGAAAGACTATGTAGGTTGAGCCAAATGAAGCTCTATAAACCTGGGGAAATGAATTTGGGTATGAGACTTCATTAAGCTTGATTGAAGTATTTCTCAGTAGAGCAAGATCAAAATGTTGTGCTAGAAACCACCTCTGAAATTTATACCTTCCAAGTTTATGATAGAACTCCAGGGACCTTTAACTTTTAGACTGTAGCACTAAGGCATAGTTAGTTGGCTGTTACATTCTATTCTGCGTATGTCTTTCTTAATGTTCCTCTACTAGGAACTCTTTTTATATGTAGATTGTTACTGCAGCCCTAGTACAATGAAGTCATACTAGAACATTTCCAAACAGTATATACTATATGAAGTTTGCACTGCAATAGGTTTATTTCTGTGTACAACTTCATGTTTAAAAAAAAAAAAAGATGATGGTGTTGTGGTAAAATAAAAATGGTAGAGCTCTAGCCTTGAAAAAGACCAAGGACAAGGCTCAGGCCCTGAGGTCAAGCCCCAGGACTGGCTAAAAAAAAAAAGATGACATTCCATCCTTTTCTTTAAAAAAAAAAGAAAAAACTACACAGAGAAAGAAAAACTTTGTGTTCTATAAGAAGCATGTGAAGGCCAGGAGTTTGGCCTAGTGGTTAAAGTGCTTGCCTAGCATGCATGAAGACCCGGGTTCGATTCCTTGGTACCACATACATAGAAAAAAGCCGGAAGTGTTGCTGAGGCTCAAGTGGTAGAGCTCTAGCCTTGAGAAAGTTCAAGGACAGTGCTCAGGCCCTGAGCTCCAGCCCAGGACTGGCAAAAAAAAAAAAAAAAAAAAAAAAAAAAAGAAGCATGTGAAATGCTCATTCTGATTATGTAGTAGCGTGATTCACAAAAGTTATAGAGATGAGAGATATTTGTATACTATACCTTTTTGCAACTTCTATATAATTCTAAAATTAGTTCAAAATAAAACTGTTCTTTTAAAAATAAGAGATAAGGGGCCCGGGAGTTTGGCCTAGCGGTTAAAGTGCTTGCCTAGCATGCACAAGGACCCGGGTTCGATTCCTCGGTATCCCACATACACAACCAAGCCGGAAGTGGCAGAGACGAGACTGCAACAAGCGACAGAGAGCGAAAGCAAGCAAGCAGAGCCCAACCGAGTGGTGGCCGGAGCGAGCGGGGCCGGAGCGAGCAGGGCCGGAGCGTGCGGGAGCGAGCCGAGCCAGAGCCAGCGAGGCCGGAGCGAGCGGGGCCAGAGCGAGAGGGGGCCGGAGCGAGCGGGGCGGAGCGAGCGGGGCCAGAAAGAGAGAGAGAAGGGGGCCAAAAAAAAAAAAATAAGAGATAAGGTCTTAAATAAATGAGAATACATTGAACACTTAGATATCAGGCTCTATGCTAGACACCTTTAATCACTAACTTTACCCTCACAGTAATCCTTCAAGGTTCAAAAATTAAACTTTTTCATTAAAAAATATATTCACAAAACAGTTTATGCTAATTGCTTAAAGCCACTCCAAAGCTAAATATCAAGACTTAACATTTTGTTGTTGTTGTTGTTGTGTTATACTGAAGATTGAACACAAATTTCACAAATGTTAGGCCAAGCTCTCCACCAGTTGATATACACTCTCAGTCCTCAAGTTTGCTTTAGACAGAGTTGGTTATTGAAATGCCTACATATAAAAACATACTGTGCCTACATTGGCCAAGAGAACTAAAAGAAACTGCATCCAACTTTGACTAAAAGTCAAGGATAAAGCCTAAAGATAAAACAAAAAAAAAAAAGGAAGATTAATAACAAATGGGATCAAGGTAAGGAAGAGCTGCTTCTCAAAGAGCAGTTAATAATTCTAATAAAGCTCTGTATGAGAGGCTGATAGAGAATCATGAGGAAGGCCAGAAAATCCAATATAACGTTAGAAGACACAATTCCCTAAAGTTCCTCGAGTAAGTCAGCAGGTGTCATGGCTAGGAAGATCTTTGTGTGGGGAGGTTGCGTGCCTAAGAGGTTCCCTGTGAATCCATGCCTTTTGAGCACATTCAAATCAAACCAAACTCATTGAGATATGCAATGGTGCCATTTTAGAAATCCTTTGTCATATGCTTAGAAAATGTTCTTATTTAAACAGAATACAATATCAGTTGTAAAGTCAGAGAATTCTATAAGCTAATCCTAATTTCATACTTGACTGTGGATTTATGAAAAAAATACTCTAACTTTGCTTCCCTTATCTGTTAAATGAAGATATCTATCTCTTGGGGCCATGCAAGAATTAAATGCAATAAAATGTGTAAAAAGCATAAAACAGTAACATATACTATTCAGCAAATGTTAACTCCCTTTGCTCAAATACTATTACCAAGAGTCCTAAAAAATCTAACCTATAAAAGGAATATGGATTGTATATAGAGATTCCCTTCTTGAATACTTGTTTGTTAAACATGTCATTTGAAATATGATGTAAAAATCAATGTTAATAAATTCTTGAATAAAAAAGCAAACCAAAAAAAGCAATATGGTAGGGCTGGGGTTGTAATACAAATGTTTTCTTAGCAAATGCAAGGCCCTATATGAATGAATAAATGAATAAGAAAATAAAATAAATTAAGAGTATTAAAATTTTCATTATTAAAACACCTTAAAATATGTAAAGTCCTCAAGTAAGCTGCTATAATTAAGTGGTAAAGATGTCAAAGTTCAGAGCTCATATTCCACATGGTTTACATATAGCATACTGTGATTATACTTTGCAGAGCAGCCTTCTGTTCGATGAAGAGCCTAATAATTAAATAAGTATCATAAACAAGGCACAGAGGTGGCAGAAAAAGAGGCTGAACAGACACTATAACTTCTTCCATTTGAACAGAAGGCACGCTGAATTTTTAGTATATATCTTAATATAAATTAAAGGTGATGAACAGTAGGGTTACAATTACATGAGTAATGAGTACATTTCTTTTTGAACAGTTCCCCCTCCCTCATTTTCTCCCATTTACCAAGTCCCCTCCCCGCAAGTTGCAAAGTTCATTTCCAACATAATGGTATCATTGTTGCATTAATTCAACCTTTCTCCTGCTGTTTTTAGGATTCCCTTTCCCTTCTACAGATCAGATAAACATATACAAAAGACAAAGGGTACAGAAAACAAAAACAGAATAAAAAAACAAATAACTGCATACATCACATCCAGCTTTTCTCCATGGAGATAGAGATGAAGTCTCATGGACTTTCCCATCAGGACTGGGCTAGAAATATAATCTTCCTAATCTCAGCCTCCCACATAGCTTGGGATGGATAACGAGCATGTGCCACTATATTTAGCTGAATTATCTTGCACTTTATGAGTCATCTGTCCTCGAACCATGATCTTCCTGATCTGTCTTCTAAGTAGCTAGGATAACAAGTGTAGGCCACCAGCACCTAGGTTAGGGACCACTATATGCTTTCCAAACCTCCTCACTAGCCTGTTCTAGATGCTTTGTTCTAGCTTCTTACTTTTTTAACTGTAGAGTCTTGAATAACATGAGGTATTAGTGAAGCATAATTCATCTAAAATTGACATGGATATTCATTCCTGATCACGCTACTTAAAGAACAAATCTTATTTAGATTTCTAAGCATACAGGTTGGTATTAAAGGAAAACTGAGGTAAAGAGACAAGGCTAAGGAAACAATGAGGACAGGACAACATTGTTCAATAACTTTACCATCAGTGTCAAGACTCCACAGTCATGAAATAATCCATATGCTGATACTTGAGAACTTCATTGCCCCAACTAGTCCAACCTGGCTGTAAATTTCGAGCAAATAATTCCAAACATTCTCCATCAGTTTTTATGTAATCTTTCAGAACCTCTGTCCAAACAAAAGAGACAGACACAGAAAAAGAGAAGTAAGTTACAACTGAGAAAATCAATTTTCTGTTAGCAGGAAAGAATAAAAGATGAGGGATGTTTCATTTATTTTAAAGACAGCAAATTAATATGAAGGATTTCATCACAGGCTTGCCATTTCTAGTCAGAAAGCCAATGAAACAAGTACCTGTGAGCCTGAGAACGCCACCAGCGCCATGCTCAGCAGTCCTCATTTATTGTTTTCATTTGTAGATGAGAAATGAGGGTTTTAACACTCATATGTGTGACTTCGGTTTCCCAAGACCACTCACATCTCTCCTAAGAACTTACTTTACTTTTTTTTTTTTTTTTTGCCAGTCCTAGGGACTGAACTCAGGGCCTGAGCACTGTCCTTGGGCTTTCCTCAAGGTTAGTGTTCTACCACTTGAGCCACAGAACCATTTCTGGCCTTTTCTATGTATGTGGTACCAAGGAATTGAACCTGGGTCTTTGTGCATGCTAGGCAAGCACTCTACCACTAGGCCAAACTCCTGGCCCCTTACTTTACTTTTTAATAAATGTAATCCAGGCATGAAAATAACTCTATAGAAGCTAATAATACATTTTACAGGTTTATTCATTTTAAAAGGTCTCTCTATAGTCCTCTCCAGTAACACTGTACTTTTTATTAATTTCACACAATTAATGGCCCATCCCATTCAGTCTTCTGTAGAATCTGCAAACCTTTCCTTACTACAGAATTCAAGAACAGCTTTGGGGTTGATGGTCCAATTTCTGGAACTGAATGAAGCCAATTCCAGGCTTAACAAAAGATGCCTTAAAGGGAGTCCAGGAGCTCCTACCCTCCATTTCAGATCACAAAACCACACTTGAACTTTTCCTAATCCAGTTATCAAAAAGCCACAGGGTGGCTGTGTGCGTGTGTGCGTGCGGGTTGGTACCTAGCAACTCAGGGCCTAGGTGCTGTCCCTGAGCTTTTTTGCTCAAGGCAAAAGTCAAAACTTTACTTCTGGCTTTTAGGAGGTTAACTGGAGATAAGAGTCTCACGGACTCTCAGGGACAAGGTAATACTGTTCAACAAGAAAATATACTCATCACCTTTATAACTGCAGCCCCTTTGTATATCACCTTTAAACAAAATAAAATAAAATACATTCCTAATGATTTCAGGGTAAAATATGGGACAGAAGTCTGAAAGTTGGTATCTGATGGCTCTCAGTGCCACTCTTCATATCTAAAATACATACAACAATATGAACTCAAAAATAAAGCTATTATAAATATTTCTTGTTTATTACTAATTAGTCAGAGCTTATGGATAAACATGTATAGAGCCACTCAGATATTTTTGCCCAAAATATTCTTGTTTTCAACTATTTTCAATCCTAAAAATGTACTTGTGCTGCTCTCTATTGGCAGTATGTCAGAACTGCATTGTCACAGATAACAAACCAATGGCACATCAAGGCAAAATGTGTCCATTTTAAATCTGTTTTTCTGAAGAATAATCCTTAAATATAACTACTTTCATCCTAGAGAGACTAGAAAAGAGGTTAGCTACTATTTGAAAATGCAGGATATTGGATCTCAGCTTTAGAAATTTTTAAGTAAAATATAATCTCTAAACTAAGCACTAAATTAAGCTTTGGTCCTCCCCATATGATAAACAAAATTCAAATAATAGAAATACAGATTGAATATAACTAATGTTGAATATAATTGGTCCTCAAAGAATAGCACAGACTCTCTTTTCACTTAAGTCACAAAAGATGCAGTAGAGTTTGTATTATCTAGTTTGAAGGTGACTATTCACTGAGAATTCCTCTAAAACAAAGAAAGGATCATCATACATATCTGCACGTTTCTCAAGTTAAGGAATATGATTTTAATATGCATTTGTGGCAGGTGGGGAGTTTGGCCCAGTGGTAGAGTGCTTGCCTAGCATGCACAAAGACCTGGGTTTGATTTCTCGGTACCACATACATGGGAAAAAAGCCAGAAGTAGTACTGAGGCTCAAGTGGTAGAGCTCTACCCTTGAGAAAGTCCAAGGACAGTGCTCAGGCCCTGAGCTCAAGCCAAGGACTGACCAAAAAAAAAAAAAAAAGGAAAAAAAATCTCCTTTGTGGGAGTAATTTAAGATAACAGAAATCCTGCTTGCTACAAACATAATTTTCCTATGAATTTGTTTACTCTCTTTTCTTTCCTATCTCATAAGTGATGCCATATTCTGGGGAAAAAGCAATAATAATAAGATTTTTTTCTGAGTAGCAAGTTACAGAAGTTTTATGGTGAAAAGGATATATGTATCATCAAATTAATAAAATATATTGCTAAAGAAATTGCACAAAAAAGTAAACTTTGAATATCAAATTCAGAACCTCTCAGACTTTATATCTAAGATCTTAAATTCCCACTCACATACTTAAGTTTATTTTAACTCTTAGCAGTTACTATATTTCTACTAAGTGCTACATTTTTAAATACATGATAGCCAATCCTTGTACTCTGAAATATTAAATACCATTATTGCCTCAATAAGTAAAGATAGTGAGATAGCAAAGTATTGCAGTAACTTGCCCAAGCATCAGACCCAGGATTCAAATATGTGTTAACCAATCTCCACAGCAAACTCTTTCCATTAGTTCTTCTGCTTAGCATCACTGGATGCTAAACATAACACTAAAGGAAATAAGATTAGTGAAACTGCAGGCTGCAGCAAGCATCTTTCTAGTATTTCAGTAAAGCAGTACTACTTCTTACAAAACATAAAACTGCAAGTCTCTACCAAACATCAAGGGAAATTAAACCCTCCCCCTTCCTATCATTGTCCTGAAGTCCAGCAACTTGTAGTAAAACCTGGTGGTAAATTAAAGCCCCTACATGAATTCTAAAGCCCTATCAGTAGTCATTCAATGAGGTCAATGAGGAATGGGCAACCAACAGTAAGAAAAACTGAGAAATGGTTTAATTGTATAAAACTTACACGTTCACTATTTCATAAATTCCGCTGAGCTCTGCCATAAAATTTTAGAATATTAAAAACTGAATTATTTGCAAAATCTATATACTATTTAAATATTAAATTCAATCATTTTTTCCAATTACATCAAAACTTATGACAATTCTGTTCTAGAGAAACATACCAGCAAGCGGTGGTTTATGTGAGTGAAGAACACAAGGCACACTGACAATTAGTTTGTGATCTGGAATGGGCAACACTTTTACATCTGTGTTCCTAGTTAAAACAGAAAAATACCATAAACTATACTATACTTTAATGGACATTTTTTTTGCCAGAAGTTTTGTTTTATTATAATGTATAGATGAGTTACAGTTATATTTTCCAGAGAGAAGGTGCATTACTTTTCACGCATTGATACCCCTTCTCGTGTTTTTGTTCCCATTACCCTCCCCTACCCCATCATCTTGTTTTCCCTCCTTCCCTTTCCTATTTCAAATAAACAAATAAACATATATACAATATACCAGATAACAAAGTCAGATACTGTAACAATGTGAGATTAACCAAAGGGCAACAGAAGAGAAGAGAAATAACATAGTATATTAAGAACATCAATCACATAATATAAAGCTCTTGTTTCCATATCCTGGAGATATGGACTTATGTATATAGGTTTTGAGCTATTGTAATCCTCTTCAAGGAGAGACCTAGGCTTGTACTAGTTATCACAAATGAGGGAAACCATTACATTTTTGCAAAAATTTTTTAAATAATGTGTTCTGGGTTTTGGGTTGTGGGTTAATAGACAATTTTCTAATCATTTGTCACAGCTGGACTAATATTTTTCCCTTTCAAATAATACCCAATTGTAAAAACAAATTTAAAGAATCAGTGAAGAAAATAAAACAACTTAAGAATTGAGTATTTCATTTCCCATAATAATAATAATTACACACTAAATAAAACAAAAGGTAACAGAAAATTTCATGTTCCATATCATTAACACTTTAAGCTATTTCCAGATTTTCAAAAACGTAAATTTTAAGAAAAATCAATGATCACTGTTAGTGACTTTAAGAGCCTAAAAATTAATCTACTTACAAATTGTGAAAAGTATCACCTTTCTTACCTTAATGGTAAAGCAGTTTTTTCTTGAACTCTCCCTAGGATAAGAACTTCATAAGGTTTTTTGTGTAGGGAATCTAATGGGAACACAAACTCTCCTGAAGTGGTAATCTGATAAGAAAGAGAGAACAAAAGGGATTATTTTTTTTCTCAACACTATACGGTTTCCACTAAAAAGAAGAGAAATTATTAAACCTCCAGAATACTGTTGTCCAATAAAAATATAAAAATATAATGTGAGCCACACATTAGTAGTACCATTAGAAAAGGCAAAAAAGAATACAATGAAAATAATTTAAAATACTTAACTTAATCTAGTATAGCTAGCATATAATTTCAATATGTAATCAATCACAAAATATAATAAGATTGTTTCTTCTCTACCAGGTCTTTAAGGCACAATGTTTTCTTTACATTTACGAACACATTATTTGACCTGGGCACCAGTAGCCCATGCCTATAATCCTAGTCTGAGAATCATGATTCAAAGCCAACCTATGCAGAAAAGTCCCCATGAGACTCTTATCTCCAATTAACCACACAAAAACTAGAAGTAGAGCTGCTCAAAGTGTTAACCTTGGGCAAAAGAAATCAAGGATAGCACAAGCTGCACAACTCTCCTCCCCCCTCCCCCCCCAACAACACACACACACAAAAAAGCACATTATTTGAAACAGTCACATATCAAGTCTAAAGAGCCAAATATGAGAATGGCTACTATAATAGGCAGTGGAGCTATAAGGAATTCTTTAAAAAAAATTTCTTTACATTTACACAGACATTTCAATTTTATTAACATCTTACATATCTCTACCTTTTCTTAAAATCATGCAAATAATACTAATTATTAGCAATTAAACTAAGTCAAAAGTAAAATTGATGTAGTTGCTAAGATATACAATATTTAATCAAAGACCAATTTTTCTAACTAAAAATTCAGAAATTCAGTTAACCATTTCACCTTGGAATGATCAGCTTCCCAAATATTCATTTAAGCTAATTCAGTTCAAAAAAAATATAACTTAAACTGATTTATAATATGTCTAGATAGATAGACAGACAGACAGACAGACATTTTGTTTTTGCCAGTCCTGGGGTTTAAATTCAGGACCTGGGCACTGTCCTTGGGCTTTATCAAGGCTAGTGCTCTACCACTTAAACCACAACACCACTTCCGACTTTTTCTGTATATACTGAGGAATCAAACCCAGGGTTTTGTGCATGCTAGGCAAGCACTCTACCACCACTAGGCCACAGTCCCAGCCCCTGAACCTATTTTTTTTTCACTGTCAAAGTATTTTTATCTATTGTTTATGAAGCCCTTTGCCTTTATTGGTCTTTTAGTCAGCTAATTCAATAATCAGAAAACCTTATTATCTCTACTATAGGGCCAGATACTATATCTCTCACACATAGAACTATATAAACAACTGGCAAATTATCTGGATAGCCTATAAATTCATTGCAGATTAGTCTCAATTATAACAATATGGAGAATTATTTAATAAATGTTTCGTACAATATACTAGACATTCGTTTTAAACTGATCATATCCCATCTCTTAGAACTGATTACTATTATAAATGAACATTGTTGTTTTTTTCTTGAGCTTTTTATGTATTTACATTTTGCATATTTATTTATTAATATATTTTATGTATTTACATTTTAGGCTTGACTTCAAGAGATAACTTTTTTACTTTGACCCAGTCTCTGCACATAGGAAAATAATCAAGCTGCGAATGAAGTTCAGTGATAGAACATTCACTAAGTATGATCAAATTTACTGAAATATGGTATATACAGGGCTAGGTTTCCATGATGTAACCCCTTTGAACCATTAGCAGGCAGTTTCACAAAGTAAATGCCATTAACTGAAATGTGTCTTTATTAGTGAGAGGATGCTAGGAGGAAGAGGGTTGGGCAAATGCAGTCACTGTGTTCTATGTACATATGAAAATGGACCTAGAAAACTTTAGAAGATAAATAGGGAAGGCATAAATGGGAGAGGAAATGATAGAAAAGGTAAAACTGATCAAGATGTACTATACTCATAAATGGATATGTTAAGCTGAAACCCCTTTGTACAAGTATTTTAGGATAATAAAAGAAAGAAAACAAAAATAAACTGCTGACTATATAAAAACCAAAAGTGGGCTGGGAGTTTGGCCTATGGTAGAGTGCTTGCCTAGCATGCACAAAGTCCCAGGTTCGATTCGTCAGTACCACATATATAGAAAAAATCCAGAAGTGGTGCTATGGCTCTAGTGGTAGAGCACTAGCCTTGAGAAAGCCCAACGACAGTGTTCAGGCCCTGAGTTCAAACCCCAGGACTGGCAAAAATAAATAAATAATAGATGCTGCCAGGCACCTGTAATCACACCTGTAATCCTAGCTACTCAAGAAGATGAGATCTGAGGCTCATGGTTTGAAGTCAGCCCTGGCAAGAAAGACTCTTTTCTACAGTTTAGCACATAAAGGGGTCAGAAATAGAGCTGTGGCTCAAATGTTAATGTTAGGCAAAAAAGCTCAGAGATAGCTCACAGGCCTGAGTTCAAGCCCCAGGACCTAAACAACAATAAAAAGATGATGTCTTTACATGAATGGTATGCTATACTTTATTAATCAAAAGGGTAATTTCTAAACTTACTTTTACCCAATGCCATTCAGCAAGCATCTCCACAGACCAGGAAGGATAAAGCTCTTCCTTAACAAAACGCAGGTGCTTTTGTCTATTGGTCACCCAAGTAACAACAAGGCAATGTGGGGCAGCCAGTTCAGGAATGGGTATTTGTTTTATTTGCAGTGATGACAAATAACTGTACCTAAAATTAAAAAGAAAAAAATATGACCAAAATTTGATTCAAGAAAGAGAAATAGGAAGGGACGAAACGGTACTACAAACACACAAGTCATAGAACACGATTTGTATAGGTAAGTGTGAAGCCACAGTGACACCTGGTGGACACATGACCCACACCAAAAATAACTTCATTTTTCTTTTCATTAAAATTTCTATTTTTCTTTAAAATTGTCAGGCTATCACTTCAAATTTTGGTAGTTTTCTTACAGTCTACTACTGAGTTTACCTCTAGCTTACTACAAGGAAACTGGCTTCTTCCTACAGGGAAAGTCAAGTGAACAAAAATGCAGAAAAAAAGAATTCAATCAGTAAAAGTCCAAGGACAGTGCTCAGGCCCTGAGTTCAAGCCCCAGGACTGGCAAAAAAAAGCAAGCAAGCAGGAAAGCAAGGAAGGGCAGACGGGAGGGAGGGAGAGATGAAGGGAGGGAGGGAGGGAGGAAAGAAGGAAGGAAAGAAGCCACAAACACTGTTGTCAAATTAAAAAAAAAAAAAAAGAGGGCTGGGAATGTACTTAGGGGTAAGGTGCATGCCTAGCATGCATGAAGCCCTGGGTTCAATTCCTTGGTACCACATACACAGAAAAAGCTGGAAGTGGTGCTGTGGTTCAAGTGGTAGAGCACTAGCCTTGAGAAAGCTCAAGTACAGTGGCCAGGCCCAGAGTTCAAGCCCCAGGACTGGCAAATAAATAAATAAATCTACAACAGAATATTAAGTAAAACTAGAAATAGTCTAACACATATTTCTAAATTTTGGAATCTGATATCAAAAGCAGAAAAAATAATGCCCTTTCATGTACAGAAGTAACTTTAGACATTAAATATAAATAATTATTACTGACTATACAGTAACAGTTCAACAGAATTACCTAGTAAGAAAAATTAAAATTTTAGAACCATCCAAAGCATTTTAGTTATTTTAGATCACCTCTATCAGAAAGTTTATAGTGTATTAAGCCAGAATATACAAAAGACTATAGGTTTTAGAAAGCATATTTAATAGATAATTCATCTCTACTTACCTGTTACTTCTTTTTACGGACTTATTCTGCCATGGTGGATCAATCACAATTAGATCAAATTTTTTCCTACCTAAAATCAAACACATAATTTCAAAAATATCTTCTGTACGTGATCACTTTAAAACTTAAACACAAGGACTGAAGGTGTGACTCAAGTAGTAGAACAATTCCCTAGTAAATAGAAGGCTTTGAATTAAAACTTCAATACTGCCAAAAAGGAAATAGGTAGACAGAAAAAGAGAGACAGAAAGATAGATAGCTACATAGACAAATATTAAAGGAGGATTGGGAATGTAGCTCAGTAGCAGCATACTTTTAATATGTACCAGGGAACTCACAGATTCAAACTCCAGTATCTGGAAAGAATAAATGTTGGCCCTAATTTAAAATTCATCTATCTCTTAACTTATGAGATCAAAATATTACTTTTTATTATTAACAAAAATAATAATTTGAGACTACAGAAATATCCACAACTAACCGGGCAAGGTGGCTCACACCTGTCATCCTAGCTACTCAGAAGGCTGAGATCTGAGAATCAGGGTTCAAAGCCACCCAGGCACAAAAGGACCTCAGACTCTTATCTCCAATTAACCTCTAGAAAATGGGAAGTGGGGCTTGGCTCAAGGGTAGGGTGGTAGCCTTGAGCTGAAGAGCTGAGGGACAATGCCCAGGCCCAGGGTAGGGGGGGTAGCCTTGAGCTGAAAAGCTGAAGGACAGTGCTAAGGCCAAGTACAAGCCCCATGACCAAAGGGCTGGGAGTTTAGCCTATGATAGAGTGCTTGCCTAGCATTCACAGAGACCCAGGTTCCATTCCTCCATACCACATACATGGAAAATAGCCAGAAATGGTGTCAAGGCTCAAGTGGCAGAGCTCTGGCATTGAGAAAGTCCAAAGACAGTGCTCAGACTCTGAGCTCAAGCCCAGACTGGCAAAAAAGAAAAAAAGAAAGAAAGAAAGAAAGAAAGAAAGAAAGAAAGAAAGAAAGAAAGATCCATAACTAATAACAAACATAATAATTACTTACAGTTCAGAAGTGGCTGCATACAAGAAATATCAGACAAAAGAAAACTGCTTTTTGGTGGCAGCAGGTATTTCTGTCCCATTAAAGTAATCATTTTTGAGAAGCTAAATTTGTTTTCAACAACCCGTGAAAACAAATCCTGCTCTGTAACAGAAGTATCATCTTCCATTAATTGTAGTGTCTCAAGTTCCATATTATTCAGGGAAGGCAAATACTTTGCCATTTCACATAATTCAGACAAACTGCAGGACTCGAGCGGTAAAATAATGGGTTTACCACTACACTTGTCCTGATTTTCAACAAGTGGATAAAGGAAACCACTTCTGAGACCTTCTTGGATTAACTGGAAAGATCCATCAAAAATCAGTTGTCGGATCTGTAAGAGAATTTATTAAAAGTATGGTTAAAAGACATGGTTCAAGTAGTAGAGCAGTAGCTGAGTAAGAAAATTGAGCCTGAGGCCCTAAGCTCAATCCATGTGGTACTAACACACGCGCACGCACACACGCACACACGCACACACACACACACACACACCTGGATTTTAATATCCTTATAATATGCATTTGTTTTATACTAATTCACATTAAAGAAAATTATATAGCTACCTTTGTATGATATTCCATAGCATCCAATTCACCTTGATTGAAAGCAACACATCTTTTACGTTTCTAAAGAGCAGATAAATTAGAGAAAAAGCTATATAGCCATCTGTCAGACATTACTATTTCTAAACATATATTTCTTTTTTAAAAATAGTATCTTTTTAATCTTCAAACATTTTCTATACTGTGTATCTATCTTTAAGAGGCAATAATTTTTACTAAGATCAAAATCAGTGCAAAGGGTACAACAGTAAAGAGGTAAGCACACGGAGCCAGATGCTGGTGGCTCACACCTGTTATCGTAGCTACCTAGCAGTTTTAGATTGTTGAGTTAGCAGTTTAAGCCAGGATAGGAAGAAAAAAGTTTTCAAGACTTCCATGTGTACCTTTCATTCTAGCTACCAGGAAGTTCAACATAGGCGGATCATGCCCAGGTGTACATTTGGGCATTTATAAGCAAAAAAATCAGGGTTGGAGTTGTAGTCAACAGTACAAGCACTGACTTAGCTAGCATGAAGACGAGTTCAAACCCCAAGACAACAACAACAACAACGAAAAGGTCAATGGATGAGTGATTAATATTATTCCTATCACTAATAGAATAACAATAATAAAATTCATCTGAAATGAACTTTGAGTAATCAACTGTGAGCTCTTGAAATACATTGTTTTAAGCATTAAAGCATAAGGCAATCCTGTATATCATTCTCAACTTTTAAAGGCTGGGAATGTGGTTGAGTGGCAGAATGCTTGCCTATCATGCCCGAGACTCTGGGTTCAATTCCTCAGTACTACATAATCAAAAATAAATAAAATTAAAAGAATATCCCTGTGTGCATATCCAAATATTTAGTACTTGTGAACATTTAGTACTTGTACACATTTGTGTTTCATTTGTGTTTCAGACATGTACATTTCCAACAGTAGCTTTCTAGTTTCATTAGCAGAAACTTTTCAAAAACTACATCCTTTTGTCAAACCTTCATTATGAACTTATCCCCAACAGACCTCTATAAACCTCCCAAAACCCATTTACTGCTTTTAGCATTTTGCACAGAAATGTGTTCTTTAATCTTTTTTTTTAAGTGTAAAACTTTTACTTATTAAATGGTAAGCAAAAAGGGGTTTTGGTTTGATTTTATTTACAGAACATTAACTTCTGAGCCAAACTTGCTTACTTTTGAAATATTCAATTTGGTATTCTAGAATGGTAGAATCTTAAAATAGAATCAAAAATTACTCTGGATATACTAAAGACTTCCTGGGCTTCATTAGATTTTCTTTATACTTACTAAGCTATAACGTATTTGATTTGCTCAATGAAAATTTTGTTTTCTATAAAAAATTATATATTTAAAACTTTCTACCTTCCCAATAACAGAAGTGGAGATTTCTTTTTTAACACCATTCATTGGACCTTCTTTTTCATTACTTTGTTGGTGTTCTTTGTGAATAGGTGCAGTTATATAAGGTTTGGTGATATTAAATAGTTCAGGTCGAAAAACATATTTTTCTGTGAACATTTCACAATTTCCTTCATCGTCATTTTCTGGATTCCTAGTAGAGTCCAAAGTAATACATGGAGCAGAGGCATCAAAACATGACAAAGAATCCATTTGAAGAGCATCAAAACAGACAGAAGTAGGCTTATTTTTGCTGCAATGAAGCTCATGCTGTTGGTGATAATGATAATTTATCTTGTTAATGAAAGAAAGATGATCTAGTAACCACCCAGATGCCAGCTGGTGTACTATAGACATTTTCTTCCTTCAAAAAAAAGTCTGGGACTGTGGCCTAGTGGTAGAGAGCTCACCTAGCATGCACCAAGTCCTAGGTTCAATTCTTCGTTATCACATACATAGAAAAAGTCAGAAGTGGTGCTGTGGATCAAGTGGCAGAGCACCAGCCTTGAGCAAAAAGTGTCTGAGGAGAGTGCTCAAACCCTGAGTTCAAGCCGCAGGACTGCTAAAAAAAAAAAAAAAAAAGTCTAGGAATCAGGAATTAGAAGTAAAAATAGGACTTTGAAGATCAAAATTCTTAATCTGTATTTCAATAAACATGTACTTTTTATACACGTAGACAGATTTGATGTATTCAAAGAGAATTTAGCATTCCTGACATATTTATATAGATGGCAGCTCTAAGGAAAACTGCAATGCTTTAATATAAACTTTTCATTTCAGAGTTGATCATTTAAAATTTTTAGCCAACTCGCCAAAGGTTTTTAATTTGATATTATCTGGAATCCCAATACAATCCTCCAACTATCTTCTCATGTCTTCTACAACTTCTTGCTTTAGTTCTTGGATCGAACCAATAAGGTCCATATTCTTCAGGTATAGAAGTCATCAAATCCTTAAAAGGTTGAAAGTGCCCTGAAAAATCAGAGAATAATACATTAACTATGTGAACTCTTTTTTTTTCTTTTGTCAGTTGTGGGACTTGAACTCTGGGCCTGGTACTATCCCTGAGCTCTTCAGCTCAAGGCTACTGCCCTACCCCTTGACCCACAAGGCCACTTCCGGCTTTCTGATGGTTAACTGGAAATAAGAGTCTCATGGACTTTAGTGTCTGGCCTGGCTTTGAACTGGGATCCTTAGATCTCAGTCTCCTGAGTAACTAGGATTACATGTGTGAGCCATCAAGCACAGCTGTGAATTCCTCCTTTAAAAGGAGATAAACCTATGTAGAGGAAGTTCTAAAATTTCAAAAGGAGGTGTTCATGAGTCAGCCCTTGATGTTTGGGAGTTTGGCCTAGTGGTAGAGTGCTTGCCTAGCATGCACAAAGACCTGGTTTAATTCCTCCATACCACATACATAGAAAAAGCTGGAAGTGGTGCTGTGGCTCAAGGTGGCACAGCACTAGCCTTGAGAAAGCACAAGGGCAGTGCTCAGGTCCTGAGTACAAGCCCAAGGATTGGCAAAAACAAAAACAACAACAACGAAAAAAAAAAAAACAGCTCAGGGGCCTGGGGTTCGGCCTAGTGGTAGAGCCCTTGCCCAACATGCATGAAGACCAGGGTTCAATTCCCTGGTACCACATACATACAAAAAGCCTGAAATGGTAATGTGGCTTAAGTGGCAGACCACTGGCCTTGAGAAAGCCAAGGATAGAGTTCAAGCCACAGGACTGTCATATATATAATATATACATATATATTATATATATATTTAATAATTTAAAAAAAAACAGCCCAGGCAGCAAACCCCTTGAATAGCTAGCAAAAAAAGGTGAAAAGTGAAGCTGTGGCTTAAGTGATAGAGCACTATCCTTGAGGAAAAGAACTAAGGGACAGTGCTCAGGCCTGAGGTCAAGACAGACAGACACACACACACACACACACACACACACACACACACACACACACACTAAACCCCAGCAAAAGTCCAAGGTTAAAGGTTCAGATCAATAATAGTTCTGATCCACAGTTCTCAAGTACTTACTACTCAGAACTTCCTTATCTTTGTTCAAAAGATGGTTTACAGCTCTGGGTATTGCTTTCTAAACCAAAGGTAGGGAAAATTTACGAGGGTACAAATAAGAAGCAGTTCATCAACATTGAATCCAAATAATATTATTTGGATTCAAATCCCTGTGTATTCCCAGTATGATAATGGACAAGCTACTTGATCTCACTGAGCCTCAGTGTGGACATTTTTTATTACTTCTCACCGTACAGGTCAATTCACAATCCCGTATAAAGAGATTATCTACATAAAGAAGAGAATCCACTCGGAATGTGGTACACAATGCTTGACCCATTACAGCTGCTCATCCCAAATGGCCATCTCTGCTTTGGACCCTGGGCCCCCTCTTCTTGGCCATCTCGTGAGATGAAGAGGCCCAGGAATGGCTAATGAGATGTAGAACTTTAATTGGGGAAAGAAAAAAAAAAAAACTGAAAATCAGACAAGAAAGAGTAATTTGTCTCCAAATTAAAATCCAAATTAATGACAGTACAGGATTTAGGTTATGTCAACTTTTTGCTCGGAGATCTAGTACCACTTTTCCAGGAAATGTTTAGGTCCGGGTGAAATGTTAGGAAACAACAGTTATTGGTTCCTCACAACAACCCAGAGCCACGTGGGCGCGGAGGCCTCTGACGGGCAGTCCTCCAGTAGAGGACCGTGAGAACCGGGAGGGCAGAGGGAATACGGACGGCGGCCTCGGCGACCACAGCCACCTCACCTCGTCCACGGTCGGAAAACACGCACGCCAACGTCTCCGACTTCCTCACGGAAACAGCCCCGGCCTAAAGAGGAACCCCGAAGAAAACACAGCTCATGGGCGTCACCATCTTCCTGTACGGAAAAGGCGTTTCCATGGAGACCGAGAGCGCCCAGATCCCTCCCCCACGACAGGGACGGTCTCGGATCTTCAGTGCCAACTTTCAAATACAGGCCGACCTTGACCTTGAGCAGAAACACTCCCTCAGTCAGCGACGCGAGCGCGCCGGCGAGACGGCGGGGCGGGGGGGCGGGACTCCGAAACGACTTCCGGCGACGAGTAGCAGCCGGCGCGAATGAATTACGTGGCAGCGCAGGTCGCGCGCGATGACGTCAGCTCGGCGGAGATTTTTAAAAAATTCAAACCGCCGCGGAGACTGGCGGAGGGGCAGGTCCCCGTTTTTGGCGGCTTCTCTGGTTTGTGAGCGGCGGCGGTGGTAGCTTGGAGACATTCGACCCCTGGAGCTTGTCGGAAAACCGCAAGGAAGGTAAGCAGTGACACTTGGCGTGATGGCGTGGTGTTGTTGCTTGTCCTCAGCGAGCTCGAGCCGCGGCTGCCCGGGGGCTGCTTTTTCGGAGCGCGTTCGGAAGGGACGCGAAGGAGGGTCCAGGCGACACGAATGGAGAGACTGGAGCGGGTGGGGAGGGAACGACTGGAACTCGTCGGTCGTTAGGACGTGCTGGCTTCTTGGACCACCATAGCTTGCACACTTAGCGGCCTGCTCGCGGTTAGGCTGTCTGGAAGTCTACATCTTAAGTGTTCGTGGAGAGCAGACAGCGCTGGGAGGTAGGAGAGAATCCTTGGCGTAGAGCGACTGCCTGGCACGCCCGAAGCCCAAAGCATACCTAGATCCGCGAAACAAAATTAAAAAAAATAAAAATAAAGGAAGTGGGAGGGGCGCCCAAAGAAGTAAAAATCATCACAAATGTCCGCTTCCTCCTGGTAGGGAGGGCAGAGCTTATTCAGAAGGCTGCATGGAGAGTGCCTGATATCAGAGATGGAGACAGGATCAAAAGATTTGTCAGTCCTGACCTACTGCAAGACAGCCTTTCCAGTGGAAGTGAGAGTGAGGTGCTAATCGTGTTTTGAAAATGGAAACCCGACCCCAGTAAGGGAGGCATTAGTTTCAGTAAGTGAAACAAATGGTAATACTCAGGCTCAACCACAGTGGTAGTTAGTTTTTCCTCATTACAGAACTTGTTTGCATTTTGCGAAGTTCATAAAGACTTTTTTTTTTTTTGCCAGTCTCGGGCTTTGAACTCAGAGCCTGGGCACTGTTCTTGGGCTTTCTCAAGGCCAGAGCTCTACTACTTGAACCCATAGCAACACTTCCAGCTTTTTCTTTTCTATGTATGTGGTACCGAGGAATAGAACCCTGGTCTTCCTGCATGCTAGATAAGCACTCTACCACTAGAGTAAACTCCTGGCCCCTCATTTTCTTTTTAAAAGAAATTGTCCACACATATATTTAATACAGAAAGCTACAGTACAGTTGGCACTGCACATCCCCCTTCCCAGAGTTTTATGTTGTTTGACAGCGTGTTGTACATGGGATTAAAGATAAGGATAAAAATACTTGGCAGATTTATTCTCTGGCATACTTGACAGATTTATTCTCTGGTTTTATGTTTGTATTATGATAGGATAATTTAAAATGATTGTATATAAAACACTGGATCAAAATGTGCACAAAATCTTAAATGTTACATTGTACTGAAATAGAATAAAATCAATTTTCTTTAAGATGATAAAAAAGGAAATAGAAGCATGCTACAAATCATTTGTGGACTGGATGGTTTATCCAAGAATAAACCTTGAAATTGGAACCAGAAGGACAGTAATTGAGTATAAAGGAGACTGACATTAGGAAAAGAAACAGAATAATTATCTTCCCTGATGCATAAAGCAGGGGAATAAAGAGAACTTGAAATAGCTCTTATCAGGCTGTCTGTGACTTCCCATTGAAATAGACACAGGTATATGGTCAGGATTAATATTCAGGGATTTTGCTAGCATGGGTACTCCTGAAAAGATAGGAATCACATTCATCTTTGTATCTTCTGCATTGACTAGTACATTCCTCTATATATCAAGTATCATTAGTAAATGTATGTATTGAGTACTTGGAGTGTTCCTTGCAAATGAAGACTTGTATGTGTGTGAACAAGTAAAGGTAGTACATGATATTTGTCTTGAAAAAACAAAACACTGCTTTCCCTTGAAATTGAATATAAAGTTTTTGCTCAATATACCTTTTACCTGTGGAACTTTTGCTAACATTACATTCATGAATGTAGGCCATAAGCATGAAGCGCAGTTCAGTTTTCACTGGTGGTGCCGGCCGTCTCTCTATGCAGGAGTTGAGATCCTTGGATATGAATAAACAATGCCTTTATACTCCTCAAACGTAAGTGTTTCTCATACCTATTGTCTTGGGCAAAGAAATCATTAAAAAATAATTGATACAAAGATGTACTATATGGGTAGGCACCAGTGGCTCATGCCTGTAATCCTAACTAATCAGGAGACTGAGATCTGAGGATTCTTGTTCGAAGCTAGCCTAGGCAGAAAAGTTCATGAGACTCTTTTCTCCAATAAACTACTCAGAAAAGATGGGATCCAGTGCCTGTGGCTCAAGTGGTAGAGAGCCAGTCTTGAAAAGAAGCTCAGGGACAGTGCCCAGGCTCTGAGTTAAAGCCCCATTACTTGCGGGGGCGGGAATGAGCTGTAGTATGATGGGTCTCTATTTCCAATATTATCTAGTTTGGGGTGCATGAACTCTAAAAATGGTATATCCGTTAAGTGTTATGATTTATCTCATTTGTTTCTTAAATTCTCAAAGTTAAGTGCTTTGCAAGGCTCCTTCTAAAAGTAATGTTCCCTTCAATCCTTCACTACTTGTTCTCCTTTTTTATCTTGTAGCTGTTTGTTCAGGCTCTGTTCTATAATTCTGAACTTAGTAAAGATGTTTCTACCACCAAAGTTCTTAATCAAATCAAAGCAGTATTATTTGCTGTCTTGATTAGCTACAGTGTAGTAAAAGGCTACAGAACTGCTTCAAACCATTCCTTCAAAATTCACAGGGAATGTTGTCTACCTTGGTATGAGCTTGGTATCATAAACTGTAGATTTTCTCCTTACTGACATTCTGCTCATTAACAGAAGGCTTTGTGTTAGCCCTTGTGGAGAGGGGATATTAATACTTAGTTGCAAGTTACTTGATAAATTCCTTGTGTTTACATAATGTGAGTTTCTATTAGATGTTTGAAATATATTTTTCTGAATACATTTTGAGGAGTGGGGAACTTTTATTCTGCCAATGGCCATTTGGATATTTGTAGAACCATTTGCAGCCCAGTACAGGTAGACCACCTCAGGCTATGGACAGAAACATACAAGAAACATGTATTCTCAGGCTACATGCAGCCCACTAGGCAGTTCTTACAGCCCTACAGAATTTTTGTGCTGTTACAAACATATGTCCTCAATTGTATTAAAGTTGTATTAAACTCATTGTCAATGAGTTTTTCAGTAATATACAACATGGACCAAGAAATAGACAGATAAACAAATATTCTGAAGGCACATCCTTATTTGCACTGGGTACCACCTTGAAGGAAGAGAAGAGTCTTGATGAACATTTCCCCAACTATTCTTGGTTTTGGTTTATGCATAATGTACTTACAAAAACAAAGTCAAATTTTTTTTTAATTTGGAAAGAGTAAGCTTTCAAAGAAAAATTCAAAATTGCTATGAATATATGACTTAAAGTTCTTATCCATAAATGTACATATTTTAGGATAGAATAATGTAGATAAGTATTCTGCTTCTTAACATTTTAGCATTGTAACTTATATTAGCCCATTGCAGTCGTATCAGAGATTGCTGCTGACATCTTTTATTGTTTTGAATAATATTAATCAAGGAAATATTAGTTCTAATATATTCCCAATGTTTTTTGAGCTTATACTTTTTATGCATATTTTAAAGAGTTTTCTATTTTTCTTTAAGCAAAGAGAAACCAAGCTTTGGAAAGTTGAGTATAAGTAAACCTACATCTGAGAGAAAAGTGTCTATATTTGGTAAAAGGTAATACTATTTTTATTTGTTCTAATAAGAGATTTCTTTGTTGTTGTTGTTGTTGTTGTATTGTAAGTTGGAACCAGGGCCTTGTACAGTCCAAGTAACCACTCTACCACTTGTACTACACTCCCAATAGAATACATTCATTTTATTTTATCTATTTATCCATTTTGCCAGTCATGGAGTTTGAACTCAAAGCCTGGGCTCTGTCCTTGAGCCTATTTGTGCTAAAGGCTGGTACTCAACCACTTGAGGTGCCACACTTCCTAGAAGACATTCTTGTAACCATTCATTGGTGCTTTCAGATAGAGGAAAAAAGAAATTAGATGAAGTGGTCCCTTTCAAGACAAAAGTTATACTCTAGTTTTCAATGGTTTAAAATGATAAGTTTTAGAGCCAGCATGGTGGCACTTTCCTGTAATTCTAAAAGTTTATAGGTAGAAAATGGAGAATAGTTTATTGAAGGCAGTCCTGGCTATAATAAGACGTTAACTCAAAAAAAAAAAAAAATTAAGTGGCTCAAGTGATAGAGCATTAGCCTTACGCTGAAAAGCTCAAGGACAGTGCCCAGGCCCAGAGTTCAAGCCCCATGACCAACAAAAAAAAATTAAAAAATAAAAAATAAAATAAAATTTAGGTAGACACCATTTTATGTGCTATTAAGAGCTACCTCAATAGCTTTCTTGTTTGTTACAACTAAACAGTTGATTGAAAATTGTATATACCTAATTCTCAGATAACTACAAAATCATAGATTTTTCTTTTTTTTTATCTATTTTTTTGGTTGAGGGGGTCAGTCATGGGACTTGAACTCTGGGCTTAAGCATTATCCCTGAACTCTTCAGCTCAAGGCTACCACCCTATCTCTTGAGACACAGTGCCATTTCTGGTTTTCTAGTGGTTGATTGGAAGTAAGAGTCTCATGGTGTTTAAGTGCCCAGACTGGCTTTGAACGAGCTCCTCAGATCTCAGCCTCCTGAGTAGCTAGGATTACAGGCATGAACCACTCGCCCGGCTAGAATCATGGATTTTTTTTTTTTTAATCAAGAGGAATTATCTTCTAATACAGCTTTTTGCCAGTCCTGGGGCTAGCACTGTCCTTGAATGTTCTCAAGGCTAGTGTTCTACCACTTGAGCCACAGCTCCCAGCCCAGTTTTCAATTTCTCTACACAATTATAATAAGGACACTAATGCACTTTTGTTTTATGGGCTGTATCTATTGATATGTTAGAGATTAAAATTCAGAGAAATTTTAAAGTATATATTCAATTAAAAATATATTCCAAAGCCAGGATTGTGGCCTAGTGGTAGAGTGTTTGCCTAGAATACATAAAACCAATTAACCACCAGAAGGCTGGAAATAGAGGTTAGAGCACTAGCCTTGAGCATATAAGTTCAGGGACAGAACCCAAACCCTGGGTTCAACCAAGAACCAGGACAAAAAAAATAAAAATGTTAGGCATTATGTGCTGGTGACAAACTTATTCTTTACTTATGAAGCAGTAAAAGTTACCAGAGCAAATACCATCTTATTTTTAGTATAAAAGTAGATTTAACTTGTGTAATTATTGTTGTGTTGTTTGTTGTTATTTTTGTTGTGTTCTGGGGGAGCAAAGAGGAAGGAAGAAGGGTGAACAAATGCAGTCATAATATCCAGTATAATATACGCTACCTTAAAAATGAACAATGATATAGAAATTCCCTTCTTGAATACTTGTTTGTTAAACACGTCATTTGAAATATGATGTAAAAATCAATGTTAATAAATGGTTTAATTTAAAAAAATGAACAATGAGAACCAGGCTCAGTGGCTCATGCCTGTAATCCTAGCTAGTCGGGAAGCTGAGATCCGAGAATCATGGTTCAAATCCAGCCCAGGCACTACAAAGCTGTGAGACTCTTATCTCCAGTTAATCACTAGAAAATGGGAAGTTGTGTTGTGACTCAACTTGACCCCCCCCCCCAAAAAAAATGAACAATGGGGGCTGGGATTGTGGCTTAATGGTAGAGTGCTTGCCTAGCATTCATGAAGCCCTGGGTTTGATTCCTCAGTACCACATACACAGAAAAAGCCAGAAGTGGCACTGTTGATCTAGTGATAGAGTACTAGCCTTGATCAAAAGAGGCTCAGGGACAGTGCCCAGGATTGGCACCAAAAAAGAGAACTGTGTAACTGTGGGCAGAGATCCGAAGGGGGAACTAGGGGAAAGCAAAAGAAAGGATTGTCTAAGAAGAATTGTACTCATTAGCTGACTTATAGAATTGTAACCACTCTGTACAAACTCTTAATGGTAACAATGTAATTATATTTTTAAGGCTTGTGCTTCTGGAATATAATTGAGATAATAGAGTACATGCTTAAAGAATGATGTATGTCAGTAAGGTAAAAAAACATCAGAAGGTTTTTTTTGTCTGTGTGTTTTGTTTTGTTTGTACAAACCAGGGAATCAAACCCAGGCGTTGCATATACTAAGCAAGTGCCCTGCCATGAGCTACATACCCATAGAAATATTTCAAAATTATCTCTGACTGCTATCATATCATACTTTACTCGTCTTCTACTTTGATTAATAGAATTTTGTTTAGTTAATGGAAAAATAGAACAGTCACCTTAAAATAACTCATACTTGATTGCAGAAGGATATTGTTTTCACTGCCTTTTTAAAAACTATGTTTACAGAACAAGTGGAAATGGATCCCGGAATAGTCAGCTTGGTATATTTTCCAGTTCTGAAAAAATTAAGGACCCAAGACCACTTAATGACAAAGCATTCATTCAGCAGTGTATTCGACAACTCTGTGAGGTATTTTATGTTAGTCAAGTTGTATGACCTTATTCCAATAATTCTTTTCTGTTTCAAAAAAATGATTAATAAAAATTATTGTAGTTTCTTACAGAAAATGGTTATGCATATAATGTATCCATGAAGTCTCTTCAAGCTCCTTCTATTAAGGACTTCCTTAAGATCTTCAGTTTTCTCTATGGCTTCCTATGCCCTTCATATGAACTTCCTGACACAAAATTTGAAGAAGAGGTTCCAAGAATTTTTAAAGATCTTGGGTATGTATATTTTATCAGCCTAAAAAATGTATTAGAGGGGCCGGGAGTTTGGCCTAGTGGTAGGGTGCTTGCCTAGCATGCACGAAGACCCAGATTCAATTCCTCAGTACCACATATAGAAAAAAGCCAGAATGGTGCTGAGGCTCAAGTGGTAGAGCTTCTAGCCTTGAGAAAGTCCAAGGATAGTGCTCAGGCCCTGAGCTCAAGCCCAGGACTGGCAAGGAAAAAAAAAATGTATTGGAACACTCAGAGGAACCAAACTCAATAAATTTGTAAAAAGTTTGAATTGTTGATATAACATGTTTCAAGATGATCACTATAAACATATATAAATATATATATATATACACACAATAAATTGAAGAGTAAATAAAACACAACTGTTCATAATTCTGTTCAGGTTTTGCCTTTGGAGGGTTTTTTGTTTAGTTATAGCAAAAGTACTTATGAGTAGGAAATTTATAAAGAATGGAGGTTTATTTAGCCCAGGGTTCTGGGTAACCCAGAAACATAGGGCTAGCATTGGTTCAGCATTTAGTGAATGGCTTTATGGCTGGGTCATGTCATGACAAAGAGTATCACATGACAAAAGAGGGCATTTGTGTCAGAGAGTTCACTTTCAAAACAAAACCACTTTCACAGTAACCTACTAATCCGGAATGGACAAATCCATCCATGAAAGGGTCAGTCACCATGCAGTAGTACCATGTATATATCACTAAAATAGGACTTTGGGAATTAGGTTTCTAACACCTGAGTTCTGAGGGACAAACATTCCAATGATAGCAGTAGGTTATTACAAAATTACAGGTGATACACATAAGGCACTAAACAAGCTCAAATAATACTGTACAGAGAGTACAGCCTGGTTACTACAGATTTTATAGGAGTGAAAAACAGCAAGATTGGAGTAAAATAGAGTGAGGCAAAATTGAAAAAGACCATAAAATAAAAGCACAGGCCATGTGTGATTGGTATATTCCTATAATCCCAACATTTGGGAAGCTGAGACAGGAAAATCATCATTCTAAGGCCAGCTTGGGGTACTTTGCATAGCAAATTTTAGTTTGACTTATGCTACACAAGACTGCCTCAAAAAGAAAAAAAAAATGGTAAACACAGGGTGGGTAGAGAATGGGAGGATTCGAAGTTCATACCGGAGGCTGGGAGCATGGCCTAGTGGTAGAGTGCTTGCCTACCATGCACGAAGACCTGGCTTCAATTCCTTGGTACCACATACATAATAAAAAGCTAGAATATGGCTTAAGTTGTAGAGCTCTAGTCTTGAGAAAGCCCAAGGACAGTGCTCAGGTACTAATTTCAAGCCCCAGGACTGGCAAAAAAATAAAAATAAAAGGTAGTTTATTGAGATAACATTAAGGGAACAAAAGATATTCTGGAAATTTAGCATTCTGGTTATAAATCAAATTCTGCAATTTAAGGGTTTCCAATACAAAGCAATCCATAGAGAAGAAATCACAAAAATACATAAAATCATTGATGAGTAAGGTAACGAGGGCAGAATCTCAACAGATGGATTTTAAACAAATCAAGACTAGAGTAAATACAGAGGTTTTCAGTGTAGTTTCTCAATTTAGTGCTTTACTATGGCAGCAGAAGTTAACTTATTTTTTTCCTCATTGTATAGATATCCTTTCGCACTACCCAAAAGCTCCATGTATACAGTGGGAGCCCCTCACACCTGGCCTCATATTATGGCAGCCTTGGTTTGGTTAATAGACTGCATCAAGGTATGTAATTTAATATTTTTTAAACACTTAAGAATGCTTCTTTGTCAAAAAAATATTCCTGTTTCTCTAACATTATCCCCACCACTTTTCTTAAAGTCAGCTTCAAAGTTGTAGTTTTTCAAAGCACATTTGATTTTAAATTCTTCAATGTAAATGCAAAACAGGAGAAATTCATAGATAGTTTTTATGATGTTTTATAATTTAAATAAAAGTAAGTCAAAAGGGGCTGGGAGTTTGGCCTAGTGGTAAAGTGCTTGCCTAGCATGCACGAAGACCCAGGTTCGATTCCTTGGTACCCCACATACATAGCAAAAAGCCAGAAGTGGTGCTGAGGCTCAAGTGGTAGAGTGCTAGCCTTGAGAAAGTCCAAGGACAGTGCTCAAGCCCTGAGCCCAAGCCCAGGACTGGCAAAAAATAAAAATAAAAGTACTTTATTAGTTTGAAAGATATGTACAGTACTGTGCCACTTAAAGACATTTCAATCAAAGGTTGATGGTGTATACAACAATGATCATACAAAATTTTTATAGACCTGAAAAATATCTAGGGCTCAGTGACATTATAGGTATTATAAACCATTACTCACATATCTCTGGTTGATACTGATGTAAGGAAACCTAGCTGTGCACCAGTAGCTTATGCCTGTAATCCTAGCTACTCTAGAAGCTGAGATCTGAAGATTACAGTTCTAAGCCAGTCTGGGCAAGAAAGTCCATTAGACTCTTACATCCAGTGAAGTACCAAAGAAGAAGGCCAGACATAGAGTTGTTGGTAAGGTGATAGAGATCTAGCCTTGAGCAAAACAGCTAAGGGATAGCACCCAGGCCCTGAGTTCAAGCCCCAAGATCAGCACACAAAAAAGAAAAAGAAACATAGTCAATAGACAAGATAAAGTAATGGCATTCTCAGGGAAGTGGATGAATCTAGAGCAAATCATGTTAAGTGAGACAGGTCAAGATCAAAGGAACAAAAGGCTCATGGTATCCTTAATATGTGGCTATTAGATCCAAGTAGTACAAGAGCAAGGACTCAATATTTGTATATCCAATGCTATGGACATGGTATTGGAAATATTAACACAACTACATAAACATAAAAATTTATGACTCTATAGACATAATATTTCATTACATAGATTAATATGTATCTATGATATACAAACCCTCAGCCTAATTTTAAAATCTTAAGTGCCAGTGATTATATATAGAGATTCCCTTCTTGAATACTTGTTTATTAAACACATCATTTGAAATATGATGTAAAAATCAATGTTAATAAATTCTTTGATAAAAAAAAAGAAAAAGAAAAACCTACCACACTGCCACTGCCAGTCATATGTAAGTATAGCATATATAGTACATACTTCATAGAAATAAGTGAATATAGTAGTATATTTTTTATTATATTCATTTTACTATTAGAGTGTACTGCTACTTAAAAAATAATGTTTAGGAGTTGAATGTGGCTCAAGTGATACCCAAAGTTCAATTTCCCTCGTATCACAAAAAAAGTAAAGAAAATGTAAATATAAATTTAAAAGTAGGGGCCGGGAGTTTGGCCTAGTGGTAGAGTGCTTGCCTAGCATGCACGAAGACCCGGGTTCGATTCCTTGGTACCCCACATACATAGCAAAAAGCTGGAAGTGGTGCTGAGGCTCAAGTGGTAGAGTGCTAGCCTTGAGAAAGTCCAAGGACAGTGCTCAAACCCTGAGCTCAAGCCCAGGACTGGCAAAAATAAATAAATTTAAAAGTAGTCAGTATAGCGCCAGGAGTTTGGCCTACTGGTAGAGTGCTTGCCTAGCATGCACAAAGACCCAGGTTCGGTTCCTTGTTACCACATACATAGAAAAAAGCCGGAAGTGGTGCTGAGGCTCAAGTGGTAGAGCTCTAGCCTTGAGAAAACCTAAGGACAGTGCTCAGGCACTGAGCTCAAACCCAGGACTGGCAAAAAAGAAAAAGTATTCAGTATAAAACAATGGGCTTCATTAATCGAGAGGGAGCTTTGTACATCTTTACATCTTGAAGTACATCTTGATGGCTATCTAGATTTATGTAAGTACACTATGATGTTCACACAGTGAAATCCCCTAATGTAGTTCAGAGAACGTTTCCAGGTATTTGTGCTTGCCCAGCAAATAGTCTTATCACTGAACCATGCCAATAGCCCTTTTGTGTACAGGTTATTTTTGAGATAGGGTTTGGCTCCCTGCCCAGGCTTATGCCTATACCAAGACACATCTATTTTAGACCTTCCATCATAGCTGGGATGACAGACTCATACCACACCTAAATTCTTTCCATCGAGATGGAGGCTCATAGATTTTTCTGGCAGACTGGCTTGGACTTAAGATCTTTCCAAACTTAGCCTTCCACAAAGCCAAATGAGGCAAGTGCCTCCACACCCAGCCATTAGTTAGAAGAGGTCTCAAAAAATGTTTCGCCTAAGCTGGTCTCAAAACATGATCTCAGCCTCCCAAGTAGCTAGGGTTACAGATGTGAGCCACTGGCTATCACAATTCTCAAGATAAGTATCTTCTATTTTATCATTTAATCATAATATATTCAGGTAGGAGATAATGCTTTATGTGTTGAAGTTTACCTGCTATTTTTTTTTTACCAAGAATGATTACTGAAAGTTACATTATTTTACTAGATTGATGAGAATATTTTTCTCTAAATGACAATACAATTGGTTTCTTAATAGCCTCTGCTCATTGTTGTATATTTTTCATATTTTCCCAAATTGTTTGTGAACATTTTACAACAAAGCTTGATTTTCCCCCCTCATTCGTACTAGTCTTTCTTGAACAAAACTTGGAACGTAACTGGTTTGAGTAGCAATAATTAAGGCTGAGTTCCTCCATCTCCTCTACTAACAACCATGAGTAGGAGGGGAAGGTTGGGTGTACTCCAAGAGATTTGCTTAGTAATCAAAGTGAAAATGCTAAATCCTAAATTTCAAGATTAGAGAATAAACTTTTCACCTGAAGTGACATTTTTATCACTTCAAATTTAAACATCTATAACATTCTTAAGTTTGTTTATTGTGAAATTCAATCTAAAGTTTATATTTTGGGGCTAGTATTACTTAGTGGTAAAATGCTTTCCTGATATGCATAAGGCCCTGTGATCCCAGCACTAAAAACAGATAGATAGATAGATAGATAGATAGATAGATAGATAGATTGATTATATTTGTACATACTGAAGGGGCTCGTTGATAACATTTGAGCATCAGAATTTAGCTCCTCTAAGAAATATTGGATCATCTTGTATGTGACAGTTCACTAATGCATACTCAGTATTGAATTAAAACACATACGTGCTCTGCCTGAATTAGTAACAGCATAAATGTCAGCATATTTCTCTGGATCAACTAAATATGGAACCATCCTTTCCAAATCATAGAGGGATTTAATTACTGAAATAGCAAGGTTCTTTCCCCCACACACACTCTTTTTTTTTTTTTTTTTTTTTTTTTTTTTTGGTGGGTCACATGGGCCTGGGTGCTGTCCCAGAGCTCTTCAGCTCAGGGCTACCGCTCTACCCTTGAGCCAAGCCCCACTTCTTGTTTTCTAGAGGGTAATTGGAGATCAGAATCTCAGGTCCTTTTGTACCCAGGCTATCTTTGAACCTTGGTCCTCAAACCTCAACCTCCTGAGTAGCTAGGATTACAGGTGTGAGCCACTTTTTAAGACAAGCACTGATTCTGCAGACCGGGGTTTCCTTGAACTCTGTCTTATCCTCCCAAGTGTTGAGATCGCAGATGGGAACCACCATGCCCAACTTTAAGGATGATATTCTAAACTCAGTCCTACAATTAAAGGCTTTTAAAAATGACAGCAGAAATGAATTTGACAGAACATGAAAACTCAATCAACTTTGTGCTTTGTATACTGCTTAGATATATACTGCTATGAAGGAAAGTTCATCTGTATTTGATGATGGACAGCCTTGGGGAGAAGAAACTGAAGATGGGATTGTACATAATAAGGTATCATACATTACCATAAACTATAATGAATTGATTTGATATTACAAATGAAATGTATCTTTGTTGAAGTTAATATGAACTTTTACACAGATTTATTTTTGCTTTCTAAAAATTTGTTTTGTTTTGTTGCTGATCCTGGGGCTTGAACTCAGACCCCGGGCACTTTTCCTAAGCTGCTTTTGCTTAAGGCTAGCATTCTACCACTTAAGCCACAGCTCTACTTCTGGATTTTTCTGTTTATGTGGCACTGAGGGATTGAACTCAGTGCTTCATGCATGCTAGGCAAGCACTCTACCACTAAGCTATATTCCCAGTCCTAAAATTCATTTTTGAAAATACTGATCAATGATCCACTATTTTAAGATACATAATTTTCTAAAATTCACTAGGCACAGAAGCTTGAAATATTAAATAAATTTTTTAAATAAAGGTTTTGGTGCCAGGTGCAGTGGCTCAATCCTAGCCACTCAGGAGGCTAAGATCTGAGGATCATGATTCAAAGCCAGCCCAGGCACTAAAAATTCTGTGAGACTCTTATCTCCAATTTATCACCAGAAAACCAGAAGTGGTGCTGTGGCTCTGGGGGGTAAGGCGGTAGCCTTGGGCTGAAGAGCTCAGGGACTACGCCCAGGCCTAGGGGCAGGGCGGTAAAGTGGAGATACAGAGCACAGAGATAGCACCAAGTACAAGTCCTAAGACTGACAAAAATAATAATAATAATAATAAAGGTTTGGGGTTTTTTTTTAAGTATATTGTCACATATACCACTTCCAAAAGAAGTTGACATAAAAGTATAGAACAGAGCATAGTGCTATATGTCTGTTATCTTAGCACTCAGGAAGTAAGACTGGAGGATCAAAAGCCAGAAGTGGTGCTGTGGCTCAAGTAGTAGTGCACCAGCTTTGAGAAAGCTCAAGGACAATCCCCAGGCATTGAGTTGAAGCTCCAGGACTAGGGAAAAAAAAATAGTACAGATTTGTGTCTCTGATTCATAAGGATATATATACTATTTACTATTCCTGCCTTCATTTTTGTTTAAATTTTCACTCAACTAAATATAGAATCATGACTTTTTTAAATCTATTTAATCTAACCAGTTGTTTCTGGACTACACCATAAAATGCTATGAGAGTTTTATGACTGGTGCTGATAGCTTTGAAGACAAGAATGCAGAGTTACAGTCAAAGATGAGTAAGTATTCTTGTTCCTTTAGTCATTTAACTTGTGCTTGCCTTTAGTCATTTAAGTGCTCGTGGAGTGGTAGCTTATTTGGCCCTTCTAATGTTTGTAATAGCAACTCTGAATGTTGAATATATGTGCATACAAAAAGATTTTCATCTTCATAGTTTGATAGAAAAAATACTGGTATGGGAGTCAGATTGAAGTCATAATCCCTATATGACCTTAACAACGTACTTGACCTCTGTGATAAAAATTTGCTGGATGAGATGGCAATGCAGTAAAATACTAAATGCACTGCTGGGAACACTAAAGATGATCAGTACATGTTATTTCTCATGGGGACAATGTTCCTGTTGCTTAATTGTTTGAGAAATTAAAGCACCAATTAGTCAAAAGACCCAAGGTCTTTTTCAGAAATTTCAAGAAGCTAACAGGCCATTACAGTTCCACATAAATTATTTTTAATGAAATATTATTTAGTGACATTCAATATTTGCCAGCTAACTCTAAAATGACCCACTGTATTATTTTATAGTTTGTTTTTTTAATATTTTTATTGTAATTAATAAAAGGGTTATATGATATTTGCCAGATAGAAGGTGCATTAATTCACATGTCTTGGCATGTTATATTAATAAAATTATTATATATAAATGTTAGACAGATTGGTAGAATATTGTAAGATATGTAAGCTACTCCTCCAAAGTCAATGGTCCAAAAAAGAAAAGCATTCCTTATGTTCTCCTGAGTATGAAAAACAATATTTTTATGTTACTTTTAATTTTCCTGATGTGTAACTAAGATAGTTTTACCTTGTACATAGGAGAAAGGGAGCAAGAAAAGTAATGCTTTGTTTTAAAACAGGAAAATTTCTAGCAATCTAATTCTGAAAATATTTAGTGATCTATTTAATATTTCTGCTAAATACTGAAACATGAATACCTTTACTCATTCAACCAGTTTTTTATTGTTACTTATGTGTCAGCCACTCTATGCACCAAAGATACAGTAAGGAATGAGGTAAAAAAAAAAGTCTATCTCCACCTGTCTCCAGTGGCTCACATGTGAAATGATAAAAGTACTAGGAAGAAAAATCAGCCAGTGAGAGGCAACTAGTAAGTACGTTGGAGTGAAGGGAAGAATTTGTTATTTATATAGAATAGTATTTTGAATAGAGATCAGAAGGAATTCAGAGAACGAGCAATGATGAAAATGTAGAGAAGAATGTTGTAAGCTAATACCTAATGAAATTTTTGGGTTTTGTCTCCAGAGAATTTATATAATGTAGATGCTTCCAAGTTGGAATCATTAGCAGGGAAAAACAAAGCATTGAATGAACAGATTGCAAGATTGGAACAAGAACGAGAAAAGGAACCGGTATATATACTTATGTAGTAAATAGTAAATGTACTTAACAGTATTTACCATTTGTAAATAGTAAATACATTTTACATTTACATTAGTAAATAGTAAATTTACTCATATACTAACTTATCAGCTCTTAAGACCCTTGGATTTACTTAGAGAATGCTACTTGTCTTTATTAAAAATTTTTAAGTAGTCTGACGAATTAAGCTTCTTAAAAGTTATTATTTTTTTTTGCCAAGATAGAACTCCCAGTGAAAACATGTTTGGTATCTATAGAGCTCTGTTTTCCCTTGTGGCCCCTCAGTTTGTGACTAATGACACTCAGAATATGATGAAAGGTTTCCACCTATTTACATAAGACCAAAAGTATCTTCAGACCAAGTTCCCCAAGGTCTGTGCCTCCAGGGAAAACTGTTTTCTCAACCAAGAAGGCCCTGAATTTTTGAGTTATTTGGAAAAGGAATGGTAATATATTAGCTTATATAAATATGTTATCTACCAAGTATTTTCTACAACCTAAGCAAAAATACAAATATTTAAGTTAAATATTTTTTTATGGCCCTTGCTTTTTTTGTTTTGTTTTCTTTCCACACTGATTTTGAAAGTCTACTTCCTAAACTGGATAATAATACAGTATACTTTTTTAGCTGTTTGAGTTCTGAACATGAAAAGAAACTGCTAAGTTTCCATTTTCAAAGATAACTGAATAATTATTGCTTTTAAAATAGAATGTGGAAGGATTATTGATGTGAATAAATTGATGCACTTTTCTCTTAAGAATCGTCTAGAGTCATTGAGGAAACTGAAAGCTTCCTTACAAGCAGATGTTCAAAAATATCAGGCATATATGTCTAACTTGGAATCTCACTCAGCCATTCTGGACCAGAAGTTAAGTGGTCTTAATGAAGAAATTGCTAGCATGGGTAAGCACCTACTGCTACAAAGCAGTCACTCAGACTGACATGTGGATGCTTGTGGGTTTGTCTCATAAACTAATAACTGTTATCCATATCTTTTTTCCTTCCATGATGAATTTCTGTGGCAGGCCACCAAATAAATTTCGCTGCCTTCTGTATTAGTTTTCTGAGGCTACTATAGCAAATCATCACAACATGGTGGCTCAGAAAATAAAAGTTATTTCTCTTAGTTACAGCTTCTTTAAGTCCAAGATCCTAGATTCTCCCAGGGATGCAGAAGAAATCTTTTCTTTGCCTCTTTCAGTTTCTGGTGCCTGATAGCATTTCACATTGCGCCTATCTCTGCCTCCATCTTCACACTGACTTCTGTGTGTGTGTGTGTGTGTGTGTGTGTGTGTGTCTGTCTGTCTGTCTGTCTGTCTGTCTGTCTGTCTGTCTGTCTCCATGTCTCTATATCTCCCTTTTTCCCTCTTCCTATCCCTCCCTCCATCTCACTTGCCATCTAGCCTAGACTGGCCCTGCTGCCTCTGCCTCCCAAGTATTTGGATTAAGCGTGTGTACCACTATGCAGGACTGGCCTCCCCTTTCCATGGATTTAAAATTTTGTTCTGAGGGACAGGGTACAGATGTTTGACAAGAAATGTACTCATTATCATAGTTATGTAACTAACCCCTCTGTACATCAGCTTTACAATAAAATAGAATTTAAAACATATATAATCCAAAAATAAATAAAATTTCCCTCTGCATCTACCTTACAGGGACACTTAGGACAACATTTAGGACCCATTTAAATAGTCCAAGGTTATCTTCTATCAGCATTCTTAATCACATCTGAAAAAACTTTTTTTGTTGTTTTGTTTTGTGTTGTTTTTTTGCCAATCCTGGAGCTTAAACTCAGGGCCTAGGCACCGTCCCTGAGCTGCTTTTCACTCAAGTCTTGCACTCACTACTTGAGCCACAATGCCACTCGCAGCTTTCTCTGTTTATATGGTACTAAGGAATCCAACCCGGGGCTTTCTGCATATAGGCAGGCACTCTACCACTTAGCTACATTCCCAGCCCCTAGACATGCTTCCTGTTTATTCTTTATTTTTTTTTTCTTTGTCTTTTTTGGTACTGGGAACCCAGGGCGTTGTACTTCCTAGGCAAGTGCTTTGCCACTGAGCTACATCCCAGCCTGCTTCCTGTTTATTCTTTTTTTTTTTTTTCATTCATAGTCACATTACCTGTAGCTCTTTACTTCTTTTTTTTTTTTGCCAGTCCTGAGGCTTGAACTCAAGGCCTGAGCACTATCCTTGGACACACTTGCTCAAGGGTAGTGCTCTGCCACTTGAGCTACAGCACTGCTTCCGGCTTTCTCTGAGTATGTGGTACCAGGGAATCGAACTAGGGCTTCATACATGCTAGACAAGCACTCTACCACTAGGCTGTGCTCCCAGCCCTTCCTGTTTATTCTTATAAATAATTTGATGCAAACTGAGTAGAGAATAATACTTATAACTGTTAACCCAGAATATTTTGATTCTGAGTATTGTGAATTTCTTGATTACTTAAAGTCATTTTAGCCAAGATTTAATAAGATAGAATTTAACTATTGGTATATGCTATGCATTTTTTGTGCAGATATATAAGTAAACTTATGCAAACTTTTTGCTTAAATCAGCTTTTTTCTTTTGTCTTCTTTTGTTTTCTTTCTGCATGCTTTGGGATTGGGGGTTTGAATTTATAATCTCTTAACTGTATTTTCAGCTCAGATATGGAGCTTTCCCATTTCTGTACTGGAATTAGCTTATGCCAAATCAGACATAATGATCTTCTTGGCAATCAGGATTATTCTCTTTACCCAACTGGTCATCCTCATTCATTTATCCCAACTACTATAAAAGTGTTACCATATTCTAAACGAGCCATGAATTGGAAAACATATTTGATAGATACAGCAAGACACTAATCAATGTAATTCCCTTAAAAATTGGTTAATAAAAATTAAAACTGGGCTGGGAGCTTGGCCTTAGTGGTAGAGTGCTTGCCTAGCATGCACGAAGACCTGGGTTCTATTCCTCGGTACCACATACATAGAAAAAAAGCCAGAAGTGGTGCTGTGGCTCAAGTGGTAGAGCTCTAGCCTTGAGAAAACCCAAGAATGGTGCTCATGCCCTGAGCCCAAGCCCAGGACTGGCAAAAAAAAAAAAAAAAATTAAAACTGGTTTATTTTAGTATTTTTTTATGTTACAGAAAACTATAATTCTGAATTGCTTAGAGAACCATACATGGATATTTAAAAGCACTTAAATAAAATGAATATTAATAAACTCCCTTTTTTTCCTTCTTATTTTTTTTCTTTTTTTTTTTTTCTTTTATGGACAATTGTGGAGCTTGAATTCAGGGCCTGGGCACCATCCTTGAATTGTTTGCTCCATGCTAGCATTCTACTTTGGGTCACAGCACCACTTCCTGGGTTCTGGTTGTTAATTGGAGATGAGTCTCACTGACTTTCCTGTCCAGGTTGGCTTTGAACTGTGATTCTCAGATCTCAGTATCCTGAGTAGCTAGGAATACAGGTGTGAGCCACCAGCACCCAGCTTATCCTTTCTGATTCTTAATTGTAATCAGTGCAAATGGGGATCACTTTTTAATTTTCATGTTGTTTTCTGAAAACCATAGTAAGCTTATAATAGATAAGTATTGTCTTCAGGAATGTTATTAGCAAAATAGCATCAAGCAGGATTCTTCCCCACCTCAAAAACATGTTGTTGACATTAGTGTTATTAAATAATGATATTAGTTTCTTTGTAGAAATGGGAGAAAATAAAATCTTTTTTTTTCTGTTATAGAACTAGAATGTGAAACAATAAAGCAAGAAAATGCTCGACTACAGAATATTGTGGATAACCAGAAGTACTCAGTTGCCGACATTGAGAGAATAAATCATGAAAAAAATGAATTGCAGCAGACCATTAATAAATTGACCAAAGAGTTAGAGGCTGAACAACAGCAATTGTGGAATGAAGAGCTAAAATATGCCAGGGGCAAAGAGACAGTAAGTCATACCATTTCGAGAAGAGCAGTGCAGCAAAGCTAACCAAGAATTCAATGTGTACAGTAATTTTTTTATTTCACTTACCAGGCTAAATAAACATAAACAGCATATAGCATAACTAAAACACACTTATCCCTTTATGCCAATTTGGTAATAATCCAGTTTTTCTCAAACAAAATATAGACTACAATTTATAACAATAAACTAAAAGTAATTTTTATGAACCCCATCTCTTTTTTCTGAAATGGCGTTCTCCTCTTACATCTCTTCAATACTCAGACATTTTTGACATGTCCACCGTGTGCTAGGTAGCATACTGAGCACACAGGAGACATAGATTAACCAGACAGACTTTCCTGTCAAGAAACTTCCACTTTGTTTGTATCCTCTTCTACCATGCAGATATCATAGATATTTACATACAGCTAGTATACCAGACTCAGGTTTAGTGAAGATAGTATGCAGAAATGGATACATTTTTGGAAAAAGCTTCCTCAAGGAGATAAAATATGGAACTAAATTGGAAAACACAGGTAGAGTTAGCATGGCAAGGGGAAAAGGACAGGTGGGGATAAAGAAAAACAAGGATTATATGGGAAAGCTTAGAATATGCAGCCTAGAGCATGGCACGGTGGCTCACACATGTAATCCTAGCTACTCAGGGGGCTGAGATCTGAGAATCACGGTTCAAAGCCAGCCTGGCCACAAAAGACCAGGAGACACTGCACTCTATCACTAGGCCAAACCCCCAGCCCTACAAGTTTTCATTATTGTGAAAACTTCTAAAATTTATGAACCAATCCCACATTTCACAAAGATGGTATTTGACAATGTGAAAAACGTTGGAAAGAAATGGAACAGTCACATAGAATGTTCACTGGTAGTAATCTAGTGGGAAACTATGAGCTGGATTTAAGTATGTATTGTTAATGATTCTATGAGCAAAGGGGATTCTTAACTACTTCGTAGTACAATAAATGAGACAGGAGAAAAGAGAAACAGTCCTTATCTGGCTTCAGCAGTTGACCAAGCAGTAGTAGCACTCACTTTAAGAATGAAAGCAGCCAGGTGCAGTGGTTCAAACCTTTACTCATAGCTACGTGGGAGATGGAGATTGGAAAATCAAGTTTAAGGATAGCCTGGACAAATATTCACAAGAATCTATCCCAATCAATTGCTGCCACAGTGATTTATGCCTATCATCCCAGATATGTAGGGAAGCACAAATACGAAATCACAGTCCAAGTCCTGTCATATACCACCTCAAAAATAACGAATGGTTAGCTATGTGCTAGTGACTCGCAACTGTGAGCCTAGCTGCTCAGAAAGCTGAGAGCTCAGGATTACTGTTCGAAGCCAGCCCAGGCAGGAAAATCTATGAGACTCTGATCTGCAATAAACTACTCAGAAAATGGCAGAAGTGATTCTGTCTCAAGTGTAAAGCACTAGCCTTGACCACAGAGAAGCTCAGGAACAACACCCAAGCCCTGAGTTCAAGCCCTAGGATCACCAAATAAAGAAAATGTATGGCTAACAGAGTGCCTCATCTGGTGCAGTGTCTGCTTAGCAAAATGCAGGGCCTTGAATTTCTGTGAAATTTTGAGAAAAAAAATTATTAAATGTACTTTTATTTATACATAGTACTTTAACATTTTAGCCAGCGATGTTGATAAAGCACACTTTTTAACCATATGTGTTTCCAGACAACTGAAGTTTATTCTTAGTTTTACAGATATTCTCTACAAGTACCTTAATTTATATATACCCCTCACTCAAATTTTTAAATGTAGCCTATTAAATAGGAAAGGAATATAGGATTAGGAATATAGCTCAATGGTAGAGCACTTGCTGTGCATGCACAGAGCTCTGGGTTTCATTCTTAGCACCAGAGCTCTAAAAGAAAAAGAAAAATACTTATCTGGCACTTAGTTAATAGTTCTAAAGAGGAACATAGAGGTGTATACCTGTAATACCTGCACTCAAAAGGCCTTCCTAGACTACATAGTAATGTCTCAAGAAAAATGAATGAAAGAGAGAAACAGCTCTTGTCTATTATACTAACAGGTAGATATCTAAGAGAGCTAAGGATAATGGTTTGAAACCAACCCAGGCAGACAAAGGCTTAAGACTTATCTCCAATTAATCATCAAAAAGCCAGAAATAGTGGTGTAGTTCAAGTGGTAGAGTACTTTACTTGAACACAAAAAGCTAAGAATGCATGACCCATGAATTCAAGCTCATGTACCAAAAAAGGGAATCATGAGTTTAGAGGTCATTTTTTTAACACTTCCTCAACAACAACAACAACAACAAAACAGATTGGAAAACTCCAGGACTAAGTTTTAGGGTAAAATTTTTATTGGTAAATGTAGTTGTAAAACCTAGCCAGGTCCAGTAGCTCATGCCTATAATCCTAGCTACTCAAGAGGCTGAGATCTGAGGATCTCAGTTCAAAACCAGCCCAGGCACTAAAGTCTCCAATTACCCACCAGAAAACTGGAAGGGGTGCTGTGTCTCAAGGGGTAGGATGGTAGCCTTGACCTGAAGACCTCAGGGACAGTGCTCAGACCCAGAGTTCAAGCCCCACACCAACTGAAAAAAAAAAGAAGGGAAGAGCAGAAAATGCACTAAATACAGGACAGTCATTGTTACACTATAATGATTTTTTTGGATTCTTTGAATTTTTCTCAATTCTAGATATGTTCTTAAAATCATTGCTGTGAACAGGGATTTAATATTTACAATTAGACTGTGCATAGAAGACCAAATAAACAAAATTTTATATAAATGCCAACTGAAAATAACATAGAATGGGCCTGTTTTATTTTTAACATATCTTTTGTACTTTCTCCTTACCAGATTGAAACACAGTTATCAGAGTATCACAAATTGGCCAGAAAATTAAAACTTATCCCTAAAGGTGCTGAGAATTCCAGAGGTTATGACTTTGAAATTAAATTTAATCCTGAAGCTGGTGCCAACTGTCTTGTTAAATACAGGGCTCAAGTTTACGTAAGTAAATTATACTATTGGTATCTCTAAGCATCCATACTTCAGTATGTCTATTTCTCTATTACTCAGGACTAAACAAAGAAATGAAACACTGAAGCTCTTTCTTTTCCTTCTTGGCAGTAGAAGTGTGCCGTGTATTGTAAATATCATATCATGTTTTTTAAATGTCCTTCTTTGCATTTATTTTCCAAACTGACTTGTATCACTGTGAGGATACCTGCTTAGTAGACAAATTTTGTAATTAAATGTATGTCATCTGCATTTCTGTGTACGTTATAGGTACCTCTAAAGGAATTCCTGAACGAAAATGAAGAAGAAATTAATAAAGCTCTCAATAAAAAAATGGGTTTGGAGGATACATTAGAACAAGTAAGTAATAAAACAAAGTAGTTTAAAGCAAAGGTAAAGTTAAACCTAAAGTTAAACATGTTTGCAGTGTCTAGTTGCTAAGGAATTAATGTTTAATAAAATGTGAAAGAGAAACTGTTGAATATATAGGCCCAGGAGTTTGGCCTAGTAATAAGAGTGCTTCCCTAACATGCACAAGGACGTGGGTTCGATTCCTTGGTACCACATACATAGAAAAGCCAAAAGTAGTGCTTTTGCACAAGTGGTAGAGCTGTAGCCTTGAGAAAGCCCCAGGACAGTGCTCAGGCTCTGAGGTCAAGCCCCAGGATTGGGGAGGGGGAAAAAACAAGCACAAGGAGGCCTACCAGATCATTAAAAGGAGTCTCAAGATTTCAAGAAGAAATCAGAGGAGACTGCATGGTTTTAGAAATCCAAGAAGTGGTTTTAGAGGGAAAATAACACCCACAAATGTTTCTTAAATGTAATAGTAAACGTGAAAGGTGTTCATTGGCTTTAACAATTAAGACATGACAGGAGGGCCTGAATACAGTAGAGCCTATCTTTAACATTCCCTAGGTCCTAAATTCAGGAGACTGGGGAGGAGTACTTTGGTTGCTAGTGACATTTGCAAGCCGCAAATCTTTCCCATTTGAAGAGGAGATGTAATGATGAATAAACTACGCTTCCTTGACTACATCAACTTGCACAATCAGTGCTTGTATCTGAGGAAAGGATTTAGAACACTAGAAGAAAAGAAGGAAGATAAAGGAGGGGTGATTTGATTTGTTTGTCAGGGAAGAAGTTTGGTTTTTTAAGAAACAGAGGGCAAGCTGGGCATGGTGGTGAATGCCTGTAATCCCATCACTTCAGAGACTGAGGCAGGATGATTGCTAACCTCATAGCAAAATAAAATAAATAAGGAAAGAAGGTAAAGTTAAATAATTTGGAATAAAAGAGACTGACATATTTGACTGGGGTCCATGAAGAAATAGGTAGGCATAGAATCCAGTAAACAGCCAAGCGACTCCTGTTCATTAGGAAGAAAATGAATGTTCTCCATCATGCAACTGACTGAAGAAAGATCTAACAAATATCTTGCTTGCTTAGAAGCCAGAAGTGATGAAAATATATCTGGTGGCTTTGTCAGTAATAAAACATAACAATCATTGATGTAATCACAGTATCTTGAGTTATAAACAGATTCAGGCCCTTTGAGTGAATGAATGAAAAATATTGAAAGAAGTGTGAAAAACAGTAATGAAATTATTGATTTGGGAGTGCAAAATGATTGGCCTTTATACTTTCTTTAAAACTTTTCTCCAATTTACTGCAGTTCCAATGTATTTTTATAAGAAAAATGTTTTAAATAATTGCACCTTTAGTAAAGCAGATATGAAAGCTGCTCTGAGATGGGGAAACATGATTTTAACAAATCTTGAGGCAAATTATGGTTACTTGTGTGCCCGTTTCTTATTGCATCTGATTATGGTGAAACAAACACTGTTAATCACTTCAGAGATAGTCTATTTACCTTTATAAAGTGTCATCAGTTAGAACATCTAACTTCGAGTGCTACTTGTATGAGACTATGCAAATGGCATTCTTTCCAATCTTCTTACTTATGAAGGAGGAAATGAGTGCCCTGTGGAAGGGATTTTTTGTGATTAAATGAGAAGTATATGCAAGTATCTTACTATTAAGTATAATTAATTCAGCCTTTCTTTTGTATATGATAAGCACATCACAGGATAGTTGAATAACTTGTCAAAATTTATTTAATGTCTCACCAATATTTAATTCCCAAGTTGAATACAATGAAAACAGAAACCAAAAGAAGTGTGAGGACTCTCAAAGAAGAAGTTCAAAAGCTTGATGATCTTTATCAACAAAAAGTTAAGGTGAGAACATTCTTAATTTGTTCAGGTAGTCTATAACCATTGACTATTTCACAAAAAAGAAAGCAGCCAGGCATGGTGGCTCACATCTGTAATCTTAGCTACTCTGGAGACTGAGATCTGAGGATTAAGGCTCAAAGCCAGCCTGGGTACTAAAGTCTGTGAGACTCTTACCTCCAGTTAACCACCAAAAAACCAGAAGTGATGCTGTGGCGCAAGGGATAGGGTGGTCACCTTGAGCTGAAGAACTCAGGGAAAGTGCCCAGGCCCAAAGTTCAAGCCCCATGACCCACAAAAAAAAAAAAAAAAAAGAAAGAAAGAAAGAGAAAGCAAGCAAGCAAAGCCAGCTACAGAGGCTCACACTTGTAACCCAGCTACTAAAGAGACTGACCAGGGGAAGATAGTGTTTCAAGAGCAGTTCAAGCAAAAACTGTTTGAAACCCCATCTCAACCAATAAAAAGCCTGTGAAATGTGTCATCTTTTCTCCTTTTTTTCTTTCCTTTTTGTGACCTCCTCTACTTTTTTTAACCTCCAACTTTGCAACTTGCTATATAGGCCCTGTTACCAATTGAGTCTCATCTTTCAACCCCATTTTTATTTTGGCACATATTCTCTACGACAGTGTTTGGGTTATTCTCTGCAATACTAAATGGAAATTTTGTGATACTTAAGCTACTAACCACACCTTCAGAAACCAAGAAATTGAATTTAGAATATATACTTTGCTGGTATACAATTAATACTACCAGGGCCGGGAGTTTGGCCTAGTGGTTAAAGTGCTTGCCTAGCATGCATGAAGACCCGGGTTCGATTCCTTGGTACCACATACATAGAAAAAAGCCGGAAGTGGTGCTCAGGCTCAAGTGGTAGAGCTCTAGCCTTGAGAAAGTCCAAGGACAGTGCTCAGGCCCTGAGCTCAAGCCCAGGACTGGCAAAAAAAAAAAAAAAAAAAAAAAAAAAAATTAATACTACCATAAAATAAAGGCGTAGCTAATTAATGCTCATGGAAAATTTTTAATCAAGGTATCAAAATTTGGACTACGGATATGGACCAAATAATAAAGCACTTACCTAGCAAGCCCAAACCCTGAGTTCAATCCCCAGTATTGCCAAAGGGTAGTTGGGAGAGATTATCAAAATTTTTTGTGAGTTACACTTAAAGATATGCTACGTGTACAAATGTGTACAGGCCACATTTGTGTTGTTAATACAAAATTCCCAGTAGAGCACCCTAAAGTCTCCTGCATTTGTAAGACAGTAAATATCCTGAAGATACAAATGATGCTGCCTGATGTTTCCCTAAGAGCTTTACTTAATTTTTAATCTACTTTGAGTATGTGGATATAAATATCAAAGAAATAGAGAAATATAACCATGTCTTTATCCTGACAGGAAGCAGAGGAAGAGGATGAAAAATGTGCTAATGAGCTTGAGTCCTTGAAGAAACACAAGCACCTGCTGGAGAGTGCTATTAATGAGGGACTCAGTGAAGCTATGAATGAGTTAGATGCTGTTCAGCGGGAGTAAGTTCACCTATTTAGAACTTTCATAAGTTAGGACTGTTTTCCCCCTTAATTTCTCTTTTGGACCTATTTTGGAAATAGAGTAGTGACTAGAACTTAAGCAAACAACTTAAAACTGGGATGTATCCTGCTGCTGTTCAATTTATTGCCTACATAGGAATCATTTACTTTAGGCCTAGTTAATGAATGGTTTTTAACCCTGAGAACCACACAAAAGTGTAAGTCCATTCAAATAACTATACTGGCTGGGCACAACATCATACATCTATTTCCCAGCAAAATAGGACACACAAATAGGATCATAGTCTGGCCACCCCCGGAATCAGTCCCCCCACCCCCGGAATCAGTCCCCCCAGGTACATTGCCAGGTGGGGCTGGGAAATAGGGAGGGAGGGAGGAAAGGAGGGATGTGTTAATCCAAGAATCATGAGGTTTTGATGCTTACTATTTTGTTTAATTGCTTACAAGGAATATTTTTAAATGCTTTTAGTTTTAATGATTAGTAACTGGACTCTGTGTAGCAAACAGCACTTAAACCAATCACAGCTTGGTTTTGTTGACTATAGAAGTAGAAAGTGAGGGGCTAGGAATGTGGCCTAGTGGAAGAGTGCTTGCCCACCATACAGGAAGCCCTGGGTCGATTCCTCAGTACCACATACACAGAAAAAGCTGGAAGTGGGGCTGTGGCTCAAGTGGCAGAGCACTAGCCTTGAGAAACCCCAAGGAAGTGCTCAGGCCCTGAGTTTAAGCTCCAGGACTGGAAAAAAAAAAAAAAAGTTCCAGGACTGGCAAAAAAGGGGTGGGGGGGGGATAGGAAGTGAGCTGACTGATTTATTAATATAGTTACAGACTTCTTAAACAAGGGTTTTTTTTCTTCTGCAGATACCAACTAGTTGTGCAGACCACAACTGAAGAAAGACGTAAAGTAGGAAATAACTTACAACATCTTTTAGAGATGGTTGCCACACATGTAGGGTCTGTAGAAGTAAGTGTGAAGGGTTTTTTTGTTTGTTTTTTGCATTCTAAGAACGACTTGATAAAATTTTATTAAAACTATTATAGTAAAAATTTATCAGCCAACTGGACACCCATGGCTCACACCTGTAATTATAGCTACTCAGGAGGTTGAAATCTGAGGATCACAGTTCAAAGCCAGCACAAACAAGAGTCCATCAGATTTTTATCTCTAGTTAACCACCAAATAGCGGGAGATGGAGCTGTGACACATATAGTAGAGTGGTAGCCTTGAGCAAAAAGGCTCAGGGACAGCACCCAAGCCCTCAGCCTTAAGCCACAGGGCCAGCACAAACATACACACAATGATTTTTATGAGAATTCTGGCTAGTGGTCTGATGAGCAGATAGAGAATAACATTTTATAAAATAGTATTTATAGGGGCCAGGAGTTTGGCCTAGTGGTAGAGTGCTTGCCTAGCATGCACAAAGACTCAGGTTCAATTCCTCGGTACCACATACATTGAAAAAAGCTGGAAGTGGTGCTGAGGCTCAAGTGGTAGAGTGCTAAGCCTTGAGAAAGTCCAAGGACAGTGCTCAGGCCCTGAGCCCAAGCCCAGGACTGGGGAAAAAAAATCATAATAATAATATTTATAGAATATTGTTTAGTTTGCATAAATATCACAACAAGGGATTTTCATTTCTATAATTTCATATAGACATAGGATAAAGTCTGAAGTTAATTTACTCTATCCCCAGTGACTCTTCACTTTGCTTGAAAGTTCATCAGTAGGCTGAAAGTGCAGTTTAATTGTAAAGTGTTGGCTACTATGTATACATCCTTGAGTTCAATCAATCCTAGTATCATAAGGGGGGGGAAAGGTCAACAATTAAGCTATTCCTCCAATCTGAGCCTTATAAACTTAAGATAAATTGCTAAACTATCAAATTCCTAGATGATAATTTCTGGTTACGAATGGCTTAAGACAAATGGGGATCAAGACATGTGAAAGGGTATCAATGTATGGGAATTAATGCACCATCTATCTGGCAAATATCATGTAACCCTTCTATTAATTACAATTAAAAATATATGAAAAAAAAGAATGGCTTAAGACAAACTGCTCTTGAATTGGATGTGGTAGCTCACATCTATAAACTTTGCTTCTCAGGAGGCTGAGATGGGGAAGATCAGGGTTCTAGATCATCTTATACAAAATGTTGATGAGACACCCCCCCCATTCCTGCATTAAAAGCTGGACATGGGGTTGTGTTTCTGTCTCCCCAGCTACGTTTAAAGCATAAATAGGATTACAGTCTAGGCTGACCTGGAAAAACTGAGACCTCGTTTGACAAATAAAAAATGTAAAGAGCTCTGAGGCACCAGCCATGGTAGCTCAAGCTGCTAATCCTAGCCACCTGAAAGGTAGAGTTCAAAGGATCTAGGTTTGAGGCTGACAAGGGCATAAGAGTTCACAAGAGTCCTTCTTGCTCAATATTATTAACTCATGCCTGTTATTCTAGCTATAAGAGAAGGCATGTGGCTGAGCAAGGTGGTGGATGCTTGTCATCTCCAGAGGATAACAGACTAGACTGGGCCAGGCACAGAAAAGACGCCACCTCACAAATAAGGCAGAAGTCAGGTACCAGTGACTCATGTCTGTAGTCCTAGCAACTCAGGAGACTAAGATCTTGACAATCATTGTTCAAAGCTAGCCTGGGTAGGAAAGTCCATGAGACTCTTCAATTACCCACCAAAAATAGAACTTTGGCTCAAATGGTAAAAGTGTTAGCCTTGAGGAGAAAAAAGGAAAAAAAAAAAAAAAAAAGCCAAGTTCTAGCACCTAGGCCCTGAGTTCAAGTCCTGTTACTGGCACACACACGAAGTTTAAACTTTCCACACACCAAAAGAAACAATGTAAATGGAATTAAGTTCAGTGTATGTGCGTGCGTGCGTGCGTGCGTGCGTGCGTGCGTGTGTGTGACAGAGTCAGAGACAGACAGACATAGGGAGCTGGGGGCTTGACTTAAAATAGAGCACTTGCCTACCAGGTACAAGGTCTTGAATTCAAACCCATTCTTGCCCAACTGATTAATAAGAAAAAATAAAGCCTAGGAATGTTATAACGCAGCATGCCATTCCTGGGGAGAGGTCAGCAAAATCTATGAATAGTAAAAATAGGTAAATAAACACTAACAGTCATTTTAGAGTACTATATAATAGTATATGGGTAAACGCCAGCTGTCTTCATTAATATGTGTGAGCCTTAAAACACCAGGTGAGAAAAATGTCAGTATACTGCATTCCTTATCACTTAGTAAATGTGAAAGTGAAAACTAGGTTCCAGTAAAGCAATACAGTTCGCATAATGATTAGGACATATTTGGGAAAATATGTTATTAAATAATTTCACTGTTTTATAAACAGGAAAAAATGCCCTGAGTAGCAAGGATTACAGACATGAGCTACCAGCACCCAGCTTTATTTGTGTTTTTAGCTTGTAGCTCTTACTCTTTGTACATTTCACACTTTAAACAAAATTCCTGTTTTTGCATTAATAATTGTTGATTGTTTCCACTAGAAACATCTGGAGGAACAGATTGCTAAAGCTGATCGGGAGTATGAAGAATGCATGTCTGAAGATCTCCTGGAAAATATTAGAGAGATTACAGAAAAGTATAAAAAGAATGCGACACTTCTTAAGGCTTCTGATGAATGAAGATAGGATGTTGAATTTCCTGTCCTTTAAGAGTCTCTAGTTTATCCGATGAAAATAGGGATAACCTGAAATAGCATGTTAACATGTTGGGGCTTGGGGTTCCTTGGTCGTGGAGTTTGAACTCAGGGCCTGTCCCTGAGCTTCTTTTACTCAATGCTAGCACTCTACCACTTGAGCCACAGCTCCACTTCCTGCTTTTTCTGAGTTCATTGGCTATAAGAGACTCACGGATTTTTCCTACCCAAGCTGCCTTCAAACTTCAGTCCTCAGATCTCAGCCTCCTGGCAGTTAGGATTACAAACATGAGCTACTGGTGCCCAGCTTTGTGCTATTGTTTTTATATGTGTAAACAACAGTTGTTTTATATTTATCTATAGTTAATAAAATTACATCAGTGAAAAGTGGCTTTTTCCTTTTTTTTTCCCTGATTTCCTTGTTTAACTTGAGACTTGAGATAATAAAATTGTCAGTAGTGTGCCCTGAACTGTAAGTTAACAAACTCGAATGTGGCCACAACATACAAAACATCCATGCTCACTTACACATGGGACCATGACTGTTCATGCATGGAAACAGGAAGAATTGAACAATGGCAACGAGACTATGTGCCCAAAATACTCTAGCTCAAATCCCTCATTTCAGAGATGAAAATTCACTCCTAGAGAGGTTCTGATTTATCTCAGGTCACACCCAATAGTGGTAGAAACAACAGTAGAACTTGCAGTACAGGATCCTGAATTCAACCACAAGAGCCATGAAAAGTATTTGGGATAATGAAGTCAAACCAAAATGTGAGATTTTTAAGCATCTTATTTGTTAGGAAACTCATCTTTCAACTGAATTGGTGTTTTAACTTTCTGGTTTTCAGAACTTTTCTCATGTAAGGCAGAATGAACATGATATAATTTTTGTTTTAATGTAGGCAGTATAGATCTATGAAACAAGGGCCCTCACACTGTAAGAGTGGGATGAACAAAGGTAACAGTTATGATAAATAAATTGTTACCAGGATATTCAGTTTCAGCTTCTGACATCCAGTAGAGCATTCCTGTGGGGGTTTTTTTGTTTGTATTTTTGTCAGTCCTGGGGCTTGAACTCAGGGCTGGGCACTGTCCCTGAGCTCCTTTACTCAAAGCCAACACTCTACCACTTTAAGCTACAGTGCCATTTCCAGTTTTCTAGTGGTTAATTGGAGATGAGTTTCACAAACTTTGCTACCAGAGTTGGCTTTGACGTGCAATCCTCACACATCTCAGTCTTCTGACGAGTTAGGATTGCAGGCATGAGCCACTAGCACTCAGCTCAGTAGAGCATCCTTAACTAGAGAGTGTCTTCTCTGCAAGTTCAAAATGGTACCAGCTACATGTAGCGATAATGTATTTCAATGCCATGGCAAGAGACTCAAGACCTTTTCTACTCAAAACCTAGTGTGGAAAGTAGCAGTACTGTCATCTTTAGTCTTCTAGAACTGATTGTATAGCCCGGGGTGGCAGCAGTAGCTGTCATCCCACTATTCAGGAGGCTGAGACAAGAGGAACAAAAGTTTGAAGCCAGTTTGAGCTGCATAGTTGAAGAAATATAGGTTCTTCACCTCTCTCCAAGCCTACTGAGCCAAACTACATTCTTTATATATGATATTAATATAAACTCAAAAACAAAGTTTTCATAAATTTTGACATTCATATACCATTACCATCAAGCTAAGAGACTGCTTTTGAATAAGCTTTCTGCCCTTTTGCAAACTTTCCTCATCTCATCCATAAGTAAGTGCTAAGCTACTTTTGCTACTTCATAATCATGTTGTTTTCTAGAACTTTGCATAAATAACATTTTGGGTGTGCTTTGCTTTGAAATTGGGTTTCTACTACATTAACCATGCAACCCTTAAGCTCTAGACTTAATCTTCCTGCCTCAGCCTCCCCAATTACTGCTAGAGATATATGCTACCCCACCTGGCTTGTATTTTTTTTTTGCATGGATTCTTTCAAAATCTAGTCATTTTTACATGTTCCATGTAACCATTGTTCATTCCTTTTCTTTAGTAATGAATACACTTAGATTTATTTATTTACCTGTTAATGATTATTGGTGTGTGATATGGTTCAGATGTACTTTGTGTATCCCAAGGCTTCATATGCTGAAAGGTCACCCCTTGTGAGGCATTAACGGGGTGGAAGTATAATCCAGTTATGGTATTTAGAGGTCCAGCCTCCGGGAAGTGATTAGGTAAAGCCATTAAGAGGAGCCCTGATGATTGAATCCTGGTGGCTTTATAAGAAGAGACCAGATGACCTTGCACATGTTTCCTATCTCTTGTCATGTGTTGTGCTCTGAGCTGTCTTGGAACCTTCTCAGAAGGACAACAGTAGATAAAGTTCGTAGACTTTGCACCTCTAGAAGCCAAAATGAGTCATTTCATAAAGCAGTCTACTTGAGATACTTCATGATAATGAAAGGTAGCTTGATACATTCTTTATACTTCTGGGCAATTAAAAATTAAATGGTAACTGGGCACCAGTGGCTCATACCTATAATCTTAGCTATTCAGGAAGCTGAGATCTAAACATGATGGTTCAAAGCCAGCCTGGGCAGGAAAGTCCATGAGACTTTTATCTCCAATTAATCACAGAAAAAGCTGGAAGTGGTGCTGCAGCTTCAAGTGGTAGAATACTATCCTTAAGCTTAGGGATAGGACCCAGGCCCAGAGTTCAAGGTCTAGGATTGCCAAAAATAAATAAATAAAACCCTAGGAATATCCATGTTCTAATCATATGGACATGAGCTCTCATTATTTTGTGTGTGTGTGTGTGCTGGTACTGGGCTAGAATTCAGAACCTGGGTGTTGTCCCTTACCTTTTTTTTGCATAAGGCTAGCACTCCAGCACATGAGGCACAGCTCCATCTTCTGCTTTTTAGTGGGTAATTGGAGATTGGAGTCTCACAGACTTCTCTGCCTTAGCCAGCTTAAAGCCTTGATCCTCAGATTTCTGTCTCCTGAGTAGCTAGCATTATATGCATGAGTTATCAACACTTGCCCCAAGAGCTTTCTTAAGGGTATGTACCTCTCTGCATGGATTGTATGAGTTTAGAACCCTAGATATCTGCTACTGAAGCTCCCTGGAATGTCACTTTTATAGGTTGGGGGGCTTGAACTCTGGGCCTGGGCGCTCGCTGTCCCTGAGCTCTTCAGTTCAAGGCTACCACCCTTCCCCTTGAGACACAGCGACACTTCTGGTTCTCTACTGATTAATTAGAGATAATTGTCTCACAGACTTTTTAGTGCCCAGGCTGGCTTTGAACCTCAATCCTCAGATCTCAGCATCATAAGTAACTAGGATTACAGGTGTGAGCCATCATGCTTGTCTTGGTATATCATTTGGGGGGGGCGGTCATGGGGCTTGAACTCAGCCCAGACACTGTCCCTGAGCCCCACTTCCCATTTCCTAGAGGTTAATTGGAGAGAAGAGTCTCAGGTCCTTTTGTGTGGTATATCATCTTTGTACAGGGGGTTTGGTGGTAGTTGTGGGATATGTGTGTGTGTCTGTATATCTATGTGCACACAACACATACACACAGCACACATGCCAGTCAATGCTTGAACTTAGGGCCTGGGTATTGTTCCTGGGGTGTTTGGGGAGGGTTTGTTTGTTTATTTGTATATGCAAGGCTAGCATTGTTTGAACCATATGTCCAGTTCCAGCTTTTTGGTGGTTAATTGAAGAAAAGAGTCTCACAGACCTTTCTTGCGTGGGCTGACTTCCAACCACCATATTCAGACCTCAGCCTCTTGAATAGCTAGGATTACAGCTACTAGCCACTGGGCCCAGATCCTAGTATATCTTTTATCCAACAGAAATGAAAGTGCTTCAAGTTTTCACCTATGGAAATTGAGGTCTCATGCAGCTAGCTGAAGGAGAGTCCCCAAAATAGATTTATAGATGAGTCCAGTTGCAAAATATTCAGCTGGTGCATTGTGCTCGCCTTGAAGAGAAGGTTCAGGAAGTCTGTCTAGAGGAGCTCTTTCTAATGAGTTGAGTAGAACACCTGATCAGCCACCTGGTGTCAAAAAGTGGCCTAAGACCAGAGGACATAAGACCTCTCAGTAGTGGCCAATGATTTAGCCACTGTATCTGGACCTAGAGCGCAAAGAATTTAACTGAAAGAAGACCAAGTTATCTGTGATAGAGCCAACTGGGGGGGCCACATGTGAACACTCACCAGAAAACAATGGAAAAAGCACTGAGAATCAGGCCACCATTTAAGTAAAGCCTCTGTGGTGAACATTCAGTGGCCATGATGTCAGAAATGGGGATCATGTAGAGGTCCAATGTCTAGGATTCCTACTTGCTTGCTAGAGTAACACTGATCTAGCTCCTGCTACTTCTGAGTGGTCATCGGTGCAGAATCAGACCAGCACCTAGAGCACTTTCCTACAGACAAGTGCAGCAGTCCCAAACTGAAGAGAATATGGATTGTCATGTAATCAGACTCTTTAGGGTTTCTGAATCACAGCATCAGATAAGCCCAAGTGGTTGTGGAGGTGAGAATATTGGAAGGATAAAGGATGAGAAAAAAAAGAAGAAAGAAAACAGATGAAAAGGAGGATTGGATGAACTGTGGCCTTGAGAGGAACAGCAGGAACAAGGTTGTCAAGTTTCACAATAACTTCCCTCATGTTTCCTTAGAAAGAGACGTCATGAAACCCAGGGAGGAGCCTTGAATGTGGTAAACAATGTTATCTCCAACACTTTTCCACACCTTCTTCTGACAGCCCAGCCATCTAGGAAGCTTCTATTCAGTCTCCTCTCCTGTCTACTTTAATGCTTTGGGGTTTGGCACCCTCCTTGTGTCCTTTCACAAAATTATTTCCTTTAATAAAATTATTGCACACTGATTCTGTCTTAGTTCTGCTTGTAGAAGGATACTAACACAATTCATAAATTAAATGATGGAAGCCAGACTCAAGCCCTGTAATCCTAGCTAATCAGGTCTAGCTTACCAAGTATGATCCCAAGTATTCTGTCATTTATTTTTATTCATCTGATGGCTAACAAGTGAAAAAAAAAACAGTAATAAATGGCAAAATTCCCTAATCAAGGGGAAAATTCAAGCACTCTAATCTTTGCACATCAATTCTTTTTTGTTTTGGCTACTCCTGGGGTTTGAACTCAGGGCCTGCACACTGTCCCTAGTCTTTCCTCAAGGCTAGTACTGTACCACTTGAGCCACAGCACCACTTTCCAGCTTTTCTTTTTTTCTCTGTATGTGGTACTTCGTGCATGCTAGGCAAACACTCTACCACTAGGCCCCTGCACCTCAGTTCTTGAAGGTCAGAGGTATATAGTTCAATGGTAGAGCACTTGCTAGCATGCACAATGACCCGAGGTTCTAGATTCATTTGTCACCACTAAGTATGAGTATAAAATAAAATCTAAAGTATAAGATAAGTATAAGATTAAAATCTCAACTTCTTATTTTTTTTTCCTGAGAGAAGGTATCACTATGTTGCACAGGTTGGCCTTGAACTACAACCTAGGATGATAGGTACAGGTATGTACCAAGAAGGCAGGCTAGAACCTCAAGTCTTCCTTCTCAGAGTATTTATTAGATTTTTTTTCTTTGAATGATATTACTTGGGGTGACTCCACCCACTCAACAGAGAGAAAGAGAGCGAGAGAGAGCTCACTAGCAAACACCTAGAACTTAATTTTATTTTATTTTATTTATTTATTATTTTTTTTTTTGCCAGTCCTGGGCTTGAGCTCAGAGCCTGAGCACTGTCCTTGGACTTTCTCAAGGCTAGAGCTCTACCACTTGACCACAGCACCACTTCTGGTTTTTTCTATGTATGTGGTACCGAGGAGTCGAACCCAGGTCTTCGTGCATGCTGGGCAAGCACTCTACTACTAGGCTAAACTCCCAGCCCCTTGAACTTAATTTTAAAAGAAAAAAAAAGGCTTGTAAGGACACGAATATAGTAAAGCAATGTGAAATTTCAGCCCAGGAAATTGTCAAGGCCTGGTATACTAAGTAATACAAATGTATTAAATAGGGCAGATTTAAGGGAAAATTCAAATAGTGTAATTCCTTAGAAAAGGAAAAGTCAAATTTCAGTAGAATATAATACCAGGAAGCAGGTCCTTGCAAGGGGAGGCATGGAGTTAAGGGCAAAGGGGTAGATAAAGGAAGAAGGGAAGTAGGAAATGTAGTCAAATCTCTAAACATTCACACAGTGATACCAAAGGAATATTTTCTTAGAAGGAGATCCCAAGGGCTCAATAGCTATGTGCATATGGTCATATAAAATGATGCTTACTGAAATGAACTCCAAGCAATGAAAAAAGGGTTTTTTTTTTTTAACTTTTTGTGTTTTTCCCCTGTTTTCCTTTGTGGCTTTTATTATTTCTGTATGTAACTGTATGCAACTTTAATTTGAGGAAGCACAAAAATGATGAACTAATTTAGCAGTGACAGTCACTAAACACTATGTTGAAAACGAACTATACAACTTAGGAAAGGGGGTGGTGGTCAGGAGGGAAAATACTAGGAGAAAACAAGGAAAGAGTTGATACTGTTCAAAAAGAAATGTACTCAATTCCTGAGTTATGTAACTGTACATCACCATTACAATAAAAAGAAAAGAAGAATCCAACATATATGCTACAACATTAAGAAGACTGAGAGAAGGAGTGGGAGGGAAAGAATGAGTGAGAATGTTGAAAGGAGAGACAACGATCAATGTATCTGCTACTCAAACTCCTTTGTTAAAGGAAACTCCTGAGAGTAAGTGGAGCCAGGTGAGCCAAGGCCTGGCGAGGCCAGGTGCCAGGTATGGGGGGAGAAGCCCTCGCTCAGAGGGGAGCCCAGAGTGCTCACCCGTCCCCGCGCCCGCGCCCGGGTCCCTGCTCCCTACAAGGCCAGGCCGTTGGACCTGCTGCGCCCGGGCGCAGCATCCGCGTTGATCCAGCAGGGAGAGATCCAAAGGGCTCCTTGTGTCCCATCCCAGGTCGCAATAACCACTAGAGCGCACACGTTTTTGTTATCCTCTTTAAATAAACGTGTTTGTACATTTGTACAACTACTTAGAGATACTTTTTTAAATGTTGCCTTGAAAAAAAAATATGATGTAGTAGAGCAAGCATGTGTGTTAAATCTGCGATGGTAAAAATGGCTGATGATAAATGGAAGGCAAGCTACACCAACGATGTGTAAGTGGGTTATAATAATGGAATTGTGAGCGTGTGTGTGTGTGTGTGTGTGCGCGCGCGCGAGCAAAGGGCTTGAACTTGGCCTGGGCGCTGTCCCTGAGCTCTTCAACTCAAGGCTACCACCCTAGCCTTGAACCAAGCCCCATTTCCCAGATTGGAGATAAAAGTCTCAGGTCCTTTTGTGCCCGGGCTGGCTTTGAACCTTGATCCTCAGATCTCAGTCTCCTGAGTAGCTAAGATTACAGGCGTGAGCCACCGCGCCTAACAATAATGGAATTCTTTATCCATTACAGACCTTCTAACCTCTAAGTAAGAAGAAATATATCACCTCCAATTAACCTCTAGAAAACGGGAAGTGAGGCTTGGCTCAAGGGTAGGGTGGTAGCTGAAAAGCTAAAGGACAGTGCTTAGGCAGAGATCAAGCCCCATGACCCACAAAAAAGAAAAAAAAAAGAAATATATCATCCCTAAAGCCCAAGACCCCACCCAGCAGATATGAGCAGGCCTATGGAGAGGAGATGACAGCTCCTTGGTGGTGGAAGTGATAAAGCTCTCACTGGTGACTTCTCCAGCCTGAACAGAGATGTCACTGTTGAGCAAGCAATCTGTTCCCTAGCAAAAAGAGAGAACCTTAGAAGTCTCAGTCTAAAAGAGGAAGCAAACCATGTCCGGGTCCTAACAGAGGGATGGAATGATGATGAAAAATCATTGCTTCCTTATCCTCAACAGCAGAAAGTTTGGCCAGGAACCAATGGCTCACACCTGTATCCTGTCTACTCAGCAGACTGAGATCTGATGATCATGGTTTGAAGCCATCCCGAAAAGGAATATTTGTTACAATCTATCTCCAATTCACTGTAGCCTCTCCTCCCCCCTCTCCTCCGCCTCCCCCTGCCAAAAAAAAACAAAAAGTAGAGCTTTAGCTTAGGTGATAGAGTGCTAGCCTTGAGCAAAAACACTTGAGAAAGCTCAAGAATGGTGCCCAGGCCCTTTGTTCAAACCCCAGGACTGGCAAAAATGAATAAATACATGGATAAATAAGTAATTGATTTATCACCAAGAAAAAAGACATTCACCATACCATACCTGTAGAAGCAAATTAGGCTCATTGTCCTTACTAAAGTGAGAACAGATCATGAGTGACTCAATAAAATAGAGAGGACATGGCCCTGCTACAGTAGGGTGTGGACTTATATGAGTTGTTCTAAGAATGGACTGCTAGTCATTTTTTTAACAAGCTCAGTATAAAGCCTTTATTATGATTAATTAGAAGCATTGTTCTTTTGGCCTTCTCCTTATGCTAGCAGAGCTTCAACCCTGATTAAAGGTGCAGATCAATTCCAACACTCAGAAGGCTAAAGCTAGAGGATCATAGATACAAGGCTAGCCTGAGCTATAGGGCAAGGCTGTCTTCATCTAAGAAAAAGAAGGGAAGGGGGCTAGGAGCATGGCCTAGTAGTACAGTGTTTGCCTAGCATGCACAAAACCTTGGGTTTGATTCCTTGGTACTCACATACACAGAAAAAGCCAGAATTGGTGCTGTGGTTCAAGTGGTACAGCACTAGCCTTGAGAAAGCCCAAAGACTGCTCAGGCCCTGAGTTTAAGCCCCAGGACTGGCAAGAAAAAGAAGGAGGAGGAGGAGGAGGAGGAGGAGGAGGAGGAGGAGGAGGAGGAGGAGGAGGAGGAGGAGGAGGAGGAGGAGGGGAGAAAAGTAAAAGGAAAGGAAGAAAAGGAATGGAAGGGAAGGGAAGGGAAGGGAAGCTCCAGAAAAGCACTTCATAGGAAATTCAACAGAGACAGAAGAAAACAGAAACTGTGACTTGTGTGGAGACAGTAAGGTGAAGCCAGGTTTCTTCAAATACGCATCAACTTCTCTACTTGCATTGAAGCCCCTACCCTCTCCACACCTCCTTCTCACACATACCCACATGAGAAGATTCAGAGACACACCTTGTGAGAAGACATCAAGGCATAAAAAGAAACAACTCAATCAACTAATACCATGTACTTCCTCTTCCTTTTGTGATTGGCTTTGAGTCAGAACACCTTGAAGAATTTGTTTTGAGCTGGAAATATATTTTCTCTTAGGCTTTCTAAATTGTAAACACTTTACTTAGTGTAAACTTTTTTTTCTTCATGTATTTTTATTATAATTAATAGAAGGGTTACATTATATTCACCAGATAGAAGGTACATTACTTCACAAATATTGATACCCTTTCTCATGCCATGGTCCCCATTTCCCTCCCACCTCCTCCTGTAGAGTAAACTTTTGTTCAGAAAAAAAGCGGGGTTGGATATATTTATTCCTGTTCATGTAAATCAAGAACATTTTCTAAAATGAAAAGTGTTGAGATTCTGTGGCTCTAAGAATATGAAGAGTTTAGTGGCTATGTGTGTGTGTGTATGTGTGTGTGTGTGTGTGTTCATGTGTGCATGCATGTGCATGTGTGTGTGTACTTGTGACTTTCCTTTAACTTCTTTATCCTTTTTTGAGAAACTTAAAAAAAAAAAAGGTTTAACATTGGAACAGGAGGAGGAACACATCCAACAGCTGTAAATGCAGGAAATCTCTATTATAAAACTGTAGGAGAAAACAAAACTGAAATTTTTTGCATATTTTGTCCTACTAACTTTCTTGGAGAAGTCTATTTTTCATTTTATTATGCCGACTAAGGATGGTTCACAAAAAGCAGTATTTATGCAGCAAAGCCAGAGTGGTTTAGGCAGTTCTATTTCTGTAAATTTATTTCCTTTGGGAAAGTATTACTAATTGAGATTACCCTTTAAAAGTACTAGGAGCTAAGTCCCAGAGGGCAGCAGAGAAGCAATTAGAATAGTCATAGTTACTTCAAACTACAAGAGGTGCTTGAGCATGGTGCTATACTCCCATAATTTCTGCTACTTGAAAGGTGAAGACAGGAGGTCTCCAGTTCAAAGGCAGCCTGAACAAAGGTAGCAAGATCTTGTCTCAAAAACAAAGACAAAACACAGCAGAATGTGGGTGTGGTTCAAATGGTAGAGTACTTGCCTCTCAAGCATTTAGATTCAATCCAATCCCCAGTACCAAAAAGAATGAATAAATTAAAAGCTAGATGGCTGTGTGAAATAATTGGACTGGGCCTAAGTAAGGCCAATTTTAATTCATTATTGATGGGGGCATTTAAAACTAAAAGAGAAAGACTCTGAAGAATGTGGAAAAACAGCCAGTGTTTTTATGTTTCATAATTTATATGGCTGTGGGTAGCCAAAGTTGCTTGAGAATCTCATAGTGCTGCACCCTGAAACAAGCTAGTTGTCCTGTGACAAGATGAGGCTTAGCAGCTTTTCAGGGACAAGATCTCTTTTTGGGGAAAGAGAAACCTAGACAAGAAATTGAAACTTAGCCCACAAAGGGAGGAACATCCACTTCTTTTTGGCTGTGTCATGGGACTGTTTTTGAAATGAGATAGGCACAGATAGGGATACTACAGGGAAGATGGTTTTGCTCATTTGAAGATAAGGAATACAAGCTGCAAATAAGCGTACTTTATACAACAGTATTATTGGTTTTTAAGCCTTTGTTGTTGTTTGAGACAAAGTCTTGCTATGCAGCTCAGGAGTATCTTAAGCTCACTATTTTCTTTTTCTCTGTTTTGTTTTTTTGTTTTGTTTTGTTTTTACCAGTCCTAGGGCTAGAACTCAGGGTCTGAGTACTGTCCCTGAGCTTCTTTTGGTTGAGGCTAGCACTCTACCACTTGTGCCACAGCGTCACTCTCAGTTTTTTCTGTTTATATAGTATTGAGGAATCAAACCCAGGGCCTCAAGCATGCTAGGCAAGCACTCTACGACTAAGCCATAGTCTCACCCTTGAGCTTACTATGTAACACAGGCTCCCATCTCAGCTCCCCAAGTACTGAAATTGCAGACGTGTACTACCACATCTGGCAGAGAACTTGGGACTTTGTTGTTGTTTGTTTATTATTTTCTTATTTTTCCCACACCTGGGGCTTGAATTCTGGGCCTGAGCTAGAGCTCTACTACTTGTGCCAGTATGCAGCATTTTCAAATTGGCTTTTCCCTCTCTTTGTATAGAGATTATCTATATTTATTACAGATTATCTATAAATTATCTCTATCGATCTATCTATACCAATATCTGTCTATTACATTTTTTATATACTCATCACCCTTTTTGACTCCCTTTGCACACGTTCCTCAAAACATGGTATGTGGGGAGCTGGGAGTGTGGCCTACTGATAGAGTACTTGCTTAGCATGTACTAAGCCCTGGGTTCAATTCCTTGGTACCACATACACAGAAGACGCTGGAAGTGGTGCTGTGGCACCTTGAGAAAGCCCAAGGACAGTGCCAGGCCCTGAGTTCAAACCCCAGGACTGGAAAAAAAAAAAAAAGGTATGTGGACTATCTCCAGTAAAATCACATGAAAGATGTTAAAATTTTAATTCTCAGTTTCATTAACATGTGGCTTCTCTAAACTATTTCGGGGTGGAGCCTAGGATTCTTCTTACATATCACCTTTTAATCCTATTGCTACTTAAGTTTGGACATTTCAGCAGCATCTTAACTGTGCTGTCAAGATTTCAGGAGCTGGTCTATGATCACAAAAGGTAACAGAGACTTTAAGAAGTTGCTGGTGGTGACAGCAACAAAAGTTGTGATTCAGGTTCGGTGCTGGTGGCTCATACCTATAATCCTCGCTATGAAGGAGCCTGAAATGAGGATCAAGGTTTGAAGCAAGCCTGGGAAGAGACAATTCATCTCCAAGGAACCAGAAAAGGCTGGAAATTCAGGTGTGGCTCAAATGATAAAGCACCAACCTTGAGTGGAAAAAGTCTAGCAAGCACATGAGGGCCTGAGCTCAAGCCTTGCAAACATACACAAAAAAGTTGTGATCCCTTGAGAGGGGGTGGGGAAAGGAAATGGGGACAAAAACATGAGAAGGGGGGGGGACTAGGAGCATAGCCTAGTGGTAGAGTGCTCGCCTCGCATGCACAAAGTCCTAGGTTCGATTTCTCAGTACCACATACATAGAAAAGCTGGAAGTGACTCTGTGACTCAAGTGGCAGAGTGCTAGCCTTGAGCAAAAAGTGTCCCAGGCCCTGAGTTCCAGCTCCACGACTGGCAAGCACACACACACACACACACACACACACACACACACACACACACTTGCAGGCCCTGGAGCTTGAACACAGAGCCTCTTGCACTTGCTTGGCTTTTTTGTTCAAGGCTGGTGCTCTATTGTTTGACCAGCTTCACTTTTGGCTTTTTGGTGGTTACTTGGAGAAGAGTCTGCCTGGGCTGGCTTCAAACTTCTATTCTCAAGCTTGCTGAGTAGCTAGGATTACAGGTGTGAGCCTGGCCAGTCAAAACAGTTTTTGATATAGTATAATGTGAGAGAATTCATTTTACATGTTTGTTGTTTGGTTTCGTTTGGTTGTAGGGCTTGAACTCTGGGCTTAGGCACTGTCTTGAGCGTTTCAGCTCAAGGCTAGAACTCTACTACTTGAGCCACAGCATCACTTCTAGTTTTCTGCTGGTTAATTGGAGACTCAAGGACTTTCCTGCTCATTCTGGCTTTGAACCCTCAGATCTCAGCCTCTTAAGTAGTTAGGATTACAAGCATGAGGCAAAACTGCCCGGCTTTTTTTTTTTTTCTTTGCCACTCCAGGAGCGTGAACTCAGGGTCTAGTACTCTACTACTTGAGCCACACCACTTCCGGCTTTTTCTATGTATGTGGTACCAAGGAATCGAGCCTGGGTCTTTGTGCATGGCAGGCAAGCACTCCACCACTAGGCCATGCTCCAGGCCCTGTGTCTGTGTGAGTGCGTGTGTGTGTGTGTGTGTGTGTGTGTGTGTGTGTGTAAACCAACATTTTATTTGGAGCCTATATCAAAAGTTAGAGATAACAAACCCCATGTTGGGTGGCCTCATGAGACCTATGGCACACAGACTCAGCAATAGTTAGTACTTGCTGCTCACCTCCTGTGCATGCTACACTCTCCTAGCTGCACTTCCTTATGCTCTGTCCTATCTTTCTCTATTTCCTTTTCCTCCCTATACCTGTTTTATTTCATTATTGATCCACCATGAAGACAAAACTGACAAACCATCTCTTTCTCTATGTCTCTCTGTGTCTCTGTGTCTCTGTTTCTATCTGTCTCTCTCTGTGTCTCTCTCTGTCTCTCCCTCTCTGTCTCTCTCTGCGTGTCTGTCTCTCTGTCTCTCTTTGTCTCTCTCTGTGTTTCTCTCTGTCTGACTCTCTCTCTCTCTCTCTCTCTCTCTCTCTCTCTCTCTCTCTCTCTCTCTGTCTGACTCTCTCTCTCTCTCTCTCTCTCTCTCTCTCTGTCTGACTGTCTCTCTCTCTCTCTCTCTCTCTCTCTCTCTCTCTCTCTCTCTCTCTCTCTCTCTCTCTCTCACACACACACACACACACACACACACACACACACACAGTCCTGGGGCTTGAACACAGGGCTGAAGCACTGTCCTTTGGCTTCCCTCAAGGCTAGAGTTGTACCACTTAATCCACAGCACCACTTCTGGCTTTTTTTTCTATGTATGTGGTACTGAGAAATCAAACCAGGGTCTTCGCGCATGCTAGGGAAGCACTCTACCACTAGGCCAAACTCCCAGTCCCCTCTGTTTCGTTTTAAACCGAAAATATGCAGGTCTGTAAACCCAGGAAGAATAGATAAAACTTGTTTCTCCAAGTGTAAACATAGTACTTCAGAGGCAGAGCAAGATGATCATACTCGCACGTCCAACAAAACTGTCTTGAAAATCAAAAACAAAAACAACAGGCAAATACATTAATGGATTAATAAAAGTAAACACAGAGACTAGGTTTTTGACCAGGCAGCTGTGGCTTTGCTGAGAGACTGCCCAGTCTGATTTAGACTGGGCAGGTGTGGTAGTGCACAGATAAAATCCCAGCTACTCAGGAGATGGAGATATGAGATTCTTGGTCTAAAACAGGCCCTGCAAAAGCTTGAGACACTATTGTGAAAAAGAAACTAAAACAAAAAAATGAATAAACAAAAAATCTAGTTAGAAGGCCGAGACATAAGAACTGAAGTTCAAAGCTCAGCCTGGATTGACAAATCTGAGAGATTCTCTTTTCTAGCAAAACCCTGAAGTGGAAGTTTGGTTCAAATGGTAGAGTGCCACTGAGCAAAAAAGTACAAACTGACTCCTCAGTGCCACCAACCACCCAATCATCCAACAAACCAGCGCAAAATCATCTGCATAGCTGAAATGAGGATTTCATTGCCATTTTACCAGGAAAAAAGAATACTTTTCTTACTTCTGCAAACAAGAGACTTGTAATTAGCTGAGTTCAACAATGTACTTGTTGCACCACTGCATAGCAGATTGCCAAGAAAAGTATCTCTCGTTTTCAGCTACACTGTCAGCAGAAGGTATATATTTATATGAGGGAGAACTCTCTTCAAATAGAGGAAGCGATTTAGCTGCTGGGTAACTAAAAATATGCAAGTATGTACAACTCTTCCTCATAAGGCACAAATTTAGCTTGATTTTACCCATACCCTATCTATTAACACACCTGTCAGTTTCACCTTAAAAATATATCAAGACCATGACCATTCCCCTCAGATCTACCACCACCACCAGCTTAGATCAAGTACTCCTTTTCCCTCCCTCCCCCCTCTCTCTCATGGCATGGGCTTTGAAATTTTGAAATTGGCTTAGGCATTGTCCCTGGGGTCTTCAGCTCCAGGCTATCGCCCTACCCTTTAGCCAAGCCCCACTTCTCATTTTCTAGAAGTTAATTGGAGGTAAGAGTCTCAGGTCCCTTTGTGCCCAGGCTTTGAACCTTGATTCTCTGATCTCAGCCTCCAGAGCAGCTAGGAGCTAGCAGGCGTGAGCCACGGATGGGGCTAGTACTCCTTATCTCCTTATGGAGTTATTGAATCTGCCTCCTGACTGTTTTTTGGGGTTTCACATTTGGCCCCTTACTACCTTTAGCCCAGCAATTAGAGTAGTTCTCTTTAAAAATGTATCAAATTATCTGTAACCCCAAGTCCTCCAGCTCCTCCCATTTCATTCAGGGAGAATGCCTATGAGATCATAATAACCTAGTGGGCTCTGGGTGGTCTTTTTACTTCCATTCTTCCTCTGATTTCTCATTTCAACATCTTTTGTCTATTGTGATGTATATACAGCCAGAATTTGAGACATTGGATGAGCACTAGTGGTCCCCTCCTGTAATTCTAGGCTGAGAGTAGAAGGTTGAAGTTCAAAGCCAGCCTGGGTAGAAAAGTCTGGGTCTCCATCTCTAATTAACCAGCACAAGGTTGGGCTAAAAGTGTAGCTCAAGTATAGAATGCTAGTCATAGACAAGCAAACAGAACAGGGTCAGGAGGTCCTGAGTTCAAGCCACAGAATTATCAACTCAGGCTATTACATGGTATTTTCTTTGGCAGGAATCTAAAAGTATTATACAACTTGCTCTTCACTTCCTTCAGATCAACTGTCCCCATATCAGTGATCTCCTTGGATCCTGCACAATATTGTGACCTCTAGGCCCCAGCACTCTCCCTCCTCTATATTATCTGCAATATAGGGATCACCACCTGATATACTGTGTACATTTGATGGTTGCATTCGCTCTGCTTTTCCCTATAATATGGGAGCACCACAAAGACAGGGAATTTGATTTGTACCCTCAATTCCTATGTGGTATTTGCTAAATGACTAATAGCAGACTTTTAACTACTCATAACTACTTTATCATTTTTTAAATTTTATTTATTTATTTATTTTTGGCCAGTCCTCGGGCTTAAACTCAGACCCTGAGCACAGTCCTCAGGCTTTCTCAAGGCTAGAGTTCTACCACTTGAGCCACAGCACCACTTCCAGCTTTTTCTATGTATGTAGTACCAAGGAATCAAACCCAGGTCTTTGTGCATGCTAGGCAAGCACTCCAAACTCCCGGCCCTCATCTTATCATTTAAATAAGGTATGAAATATGTACAATGTCTTTCACTTATACTACTACTAGAGTTTTGTTTTCTGGACAGTTTGTTTTTATTTGATTTATGCCACTCCCATGTACAGTTTTCTTAATGCTTCTGACTGCCGATAGCCATGCTCCACAGTGGTATAGGAAATGGGGAAGTTACAGGAAGCCGTGGGTTTGATTCCTCAGTACCACATATACAGAAAAAGCCAGAAGTGGTATTCTGGCACAAATGGTAGAGCGCTAGCCTTGAGAAAGCCCAAGGACAGTACCCAGGCCCCGAGTTCAAGAAAAGAGTTAATCATTTTAATACAGATAGTCAAATTTTCTTTCATGATTTGGTGTGGGTAAATTTTATTTTAATTTAGTTCCAATTTTGTTTCTCTTTGAGTTTTGTCAAACATGTACATGGTAGAATTGTCCCATTTAATCCAAATGGATAGAAAGAGAGGAAGGAGAACTTTTCTCCCTTCTTTTCCTTCCCTTCCTTCCTCCCTCTGTCCCTTCCTCCTTTCCTTCCTCTCTTCCTCTCTTTCTTACTTGCCTGTCCTGGGACTTACATTCAGGGCTTGGGCACTGTCTCTGAGCTTCTTTAGCTTAAGGTTAGCACTCTACCACTTAAAGCCACAGAGCCACTTCTGACCTTTTCTGTTTATTTAGTCCTGAGGAATTGAAGCCAGGGCTTCATGCATGTTAGACAAGTACTTTATCACTAAGTCACATTCCCAGTCTTCCTTTTTTCTTTTTCTTTTTGAGACAAGGTCTTGTTATGTAACCTACACTGCCCTTAAACTTACAATCTTCTGCTTCAACTTCCTGAGTGCTATGATTGTGACCCACCATGCCCAACCAAGAAAGAAATTTTGTAAAGTAATAAAGGATTTAAAAACGTAGTTATTTTGTGTTATTAAGGGAGCTGATCTCAATGCAGTTGCTGAATGACCAAGTATAGGGTAATTTTGAAAACTATGAAAAGAAATACCAGAGATTGGGGCTAGGGGTGTAGCCTAGTGGTAGAGTGCTCACCTAGCACACACAAAATCCTGGGTTCCATTCCTGGTACCACATACTCAGAAAAGGCCAGAAGTGGTGCTATGGCTCAAATGGCAGGGTGCTAGCCTTTAGCAAGAAGTGTCCAAGGACAGTGCCCAGGCTCTGAGTTCAAGCCCCAAGACTGGCAAAAAAAAAAAAATAACAGAGGTTGTAGGAACTGATAATGAGGTTGATATAGATGCAAACAGTAGCTTTCCAACCAAAACTAAGTCACTGCAATCCATCTTTTAAAATAAAAAGCATTTTGAATAATTAATAAATGAGACCCAGGCAATTTTTCATTAAAAAAATAGGATCCCTTCCTAGTATCACACATAAAAATCAACTACACAGTTCAGTGCTGGTAGCTCACACCTATAATCCTAGCTACTCAGAAAAATGTTATCTGAGGATAGGTGCAGTCCTGGCAGACAGACCCAAGAAGCCAGAAAAATTGCAGAATTAGAGACATGGTTCAATTGTAGAGCACCAGTCAAGAGCAGAAAAAACCCAGGAAAAGCTCAAAGCCTTGACTTCTAGCTCCAATACCAGCAAAATAAACAGATAAAATAAATTAATTTCACAAGCTGGGGGTATGACTCAGTAAAACAGTAATTAATGTTTGAGGCTCTGAGTCTGATCTCTAGCTCTGAGGGGGGGAAACATCAAATTCACACAAATTAAGGGCTTAAATTTTACAAATGGAGTATGTGTGTGTTTTGAGGAAGCATGTGATGTAACTTCAACTTTCTTTCACCTTACTGTTCCATTATCCCTCATTCCTTCTCCCCTACATGTCTTCACACTTGTTTCTGTAAATGAAGCCCAGTCATTTATCCTGCTTTCACCTTGACTAATGGTGGAACTAACCAAACCTGTTCCTAACACAAACTAATTTTGAGTCTATCCACATATGAAATTATGAAAAATTTGGCAAATCTGATCAAGAAAACAAATTTGATTAAACAAACCAAAACAACAACCCAGGGCTGGAAGTTTGGCTTAGTGGTAGAGTGCTTGCCTAGCATGCATGAAGACCCAGGTTCAATTCCTCGGTACCCCATACATAGAAAAGTCGGAAATGGTGCTGTGGCTCAAGTGGTAGAGTGCTAGCGTTGAGGAAAGCACAAGAACAGTGCTCAGGCTGAGTTCAAGCTCCAGTACTGACAAAAACAAAAAACAAAAACCAAACACTGGACACCAGGACACGACTTTGTGCTTCTGAATAAACATGTCATCCTCAAATAGAAAATATTCACTATTTTTTAAGAATGGGAGAGGAAATCCAGCCGCGAAGCAGGGCACAACGGGCTTGCCTTCAGGATGGAGAAATGCATTCTCCCACGGGGGTGACAAAGGACTTCTCCCCTGAAAGTGCCCCGCGCTTTATGCATTTTATGGACATCGGCTTTGGTTGTACTAACTACCGCGTAGGTGTCATTCTTCCACAATTTACAGCAACATGACTCCGTGCTGTGGAGAGGTGCGGACGCCGGAGACGCCCGGGAGCTCGGGATGGGGGTGGGGGGCCCGCTGCGACCACACGGCGGTGACCTCAGAGACTTGGCTGCGTCCCAGGAAGGGCCATGCCGGCCAGAGGCGCTCTAACCAGGAGGAGTGCGGAGGGGGCGGGGCTTCGGGCCGGAGTCTGAACGTCCTGCGTGGACGTGACGCCCGGGCCCGAAGCCCCGCCCCTAACCACGCGTCTGGACGAGCTCCGCCCCCTCTTCTTCCTGCGCGAGTGGTGCGAGCGTCGGTGGCTGCTCCGTTTGCGCGTCTCGTGGCGAGGCTCTCGTGGGTGGCGACGCAGGCCGCGGCCCAGTGAGGATTGCGCCACGCGCCCCTTTCCCTCCGCGGGAACAGCGGCTCGCGGCAAACAGTGGCCCGCGGAAGTGACGTGTTGCTCGGCCCGAAGCGCGCCTGAATCGGTTCCCGGGTGATACTCGCGCCCTACAACCCCGGTCGCCCAGGAAGAGTGGCGGCGTCTGAGGCCGAGGCCTCGAGCCGCCCGGAGGCCTTAGGCCTTAGGCCCAGCGTCGAGCCCGTGCGTCGGTCCTCAGCGCGGCGGCGTCGGCGGCGGGCGGCCGCGTCGGCGTCTTTTTTTCTCCCCCTTTCCTCCAATATGGCAGCGGAGGGCGCCAACGGGCCGGCGGCGGAGGCTCGGGAGGACCGCGGAGGAGACGGCTGCAGAACCGTCTATTTGTTTGACCGGCGGGAGAAAAAGTCGGAGCTCGGGGACCGCGAGTTACGGGTGGTGGAGCACGCGGACTTCGCGAGCTTCCGCGCCTCCGTGTGTCAGGTACGCGGCGGGGCGAGGTCGGGATGCGCGGGTGCATTTTGAGGCGCGGGGGTGGGCTGGGGCCGAGAAACTCGGGCGGGTCACCGAGGCCATAAACCTGTCACCGGGTCTGGGGAGCGAGGCCTTGGCTGCTCTCGGAGCTGCCCGTCAGGCTCCAGAGAGCGGATGGCTGGAGGCCTCGGGGCTGCTGGGGCCGAGGATGGCGAGTGCAGAGCCCCGCCCCTTCCTGAGCCCGCGGGCTGTCTGGCTGCCGGGGGGCCCTGGGGGCGCGGAGGGGCGGAGTGGGGGGCAGAGAGTTTGTACTGGACGGCTCTGTTGTGAGTTTTGTGTTGGTCTGGTCCGAAGTGAAATGCCTAGTAAATCTTCACCCCCGGCCACTTGACTATCTGTAGTTATTTCCCCCAGGTTTATCTTGTCTAGGAGATTTTTTTTGTTTTTTTTTGTTTTTTCGGGGGTGGGGGTGGGGCAGGGTACTTCTGCACCGAATCGAATCCTTCACTTGTTCAAGTTAGGGTGGACTTCTGTTTTTTTGCTTTTCTTTTTTGGTCCCGGGGATCGAACCTAGGGCGTTGGGTTTTTTTTTTGTTGTTGTTGTTGTTTTTTTTTAGGCCAGTGCTTTGCCACGGAGCTACAGCCCAGCCCACCTTGGTCAAGTTAAGATTCGCAGGTGAAGCTCTTCTGGTTTTCTGAACCTTGAGCACTTGGGAATTGTGGAACTACTGTCGCTGTCCAAATAAACACATCCGCTTTTGCTTTAGCTTGCTTAGGAAAGAAAGAATGACTGTAGGAAAACCTGCTTTAAAGCGAAAAGTGTTTTGTAAAGCTACGAGACTTTTTTTTTTTTTTTGCCAGTCCTGGGCTTGAGCTCAGGGCCTGAGCACTGTCCTTGGACTTTCTCAAGGCTAGAGCTCTACCACTTGAGCCTCAGCACCACTTCTGGCTTTTTCTATATATGTGGTACCAAGGAATCGAACCCGGGTCTTTGTGCATGCCAGGCAAGCACTTTAACCACTAGGCCAAACTCCCAGCCCAAGCTAGGAGATTTTTTTAAAAGAATGTCGTCACATTCCAAACGAGCCACACGAGGCCCTTTTTCAGCTACAGATAGCATTTAGCTTCCACAGAAAAAGAACTTCCTAGGAGTGTTTTGCCTTAGTAAGTCGATAGGTTCAGAAATGGCTGAAGTACATAACTGTATAGTTTCTGAAATAATTAAAATTAAGATCCATAGAATAAAAATGACTTGGGAACAAGGACTTTGTTTTTTTTTTTTTTTTTTTTTTTTTTTTTTTGCCGGTCCTGGGCTTGAGCTCAGGGCCTGAGCACTGTCCTTGGACTTTCTCAAGGCTAGAACTCTTAATCACTTGAGCCTCAGCACCATTTCCGGCTTTTTTCTCTGTATGTGGTACCAAGGAATCGAACCCGGGTCTTCGTGCATGCTAGGCAAGCACTCTACCACTAAGCCAAACTCCCGGCCCGGACTTTGTTTTTTTAATAGCTCTTTTTATGCTATTTTGGCATATTTTGAACGGCCGGATTAGAATATACAAATGAAGGACAAAAACCTGTAAAGTTATAATATTCCTGGGTATATGATCCTAGTAGGTTCCAAAGTAGACTTTCTTCCCTCCTTTTTCTTGCTGCTTTTTTTTTTTTTTTTTTTTTTTAAAGACCAGCTCTTACTATGCAGCCCTGGCTGGCCACAAATGTACGATTTTTCTGCCCGAGCCTCCCAAGTGTTGGGATTACAGGTGTGTACCATCACACTCAGTAGACATTACTATTTTTAGGCAGTATTGCTATTGGAATAGGGGCGTAGCAGGCTAATACTTTAGCAATCCTCTTTAGCCTTTTTGCTGTAATTTTTGAAATAAGGTCTCATGAAACTTGCCCTAGATGGCCTGGGATCTCCTACTTATGGCTCCCATAGTAGCTGGTATCACAGGTACATACCCTTATGGTCAGCCAGGTTTATTGTTTCTCTTGGAGAAATACTGGTATATTAAAATAGGAAACCAGAGAAAAAAAGTAACCTTTTTTTTACTATATCATTTTTTTGTCAACTGCTAAACTTTATTTACTCTTTTAGAGAAAATCACTATAATGTTTTATTTAATTTATTTTTTGTGGGTCATGGGGTTTAAACTCTGGGCCTGGGTGCTGTCCCTGAGCCCTTCAGCTCAAGGCTACCACCCTACCCCTGAGCCACAGCCTCACTTCCCTTTTTCTAGTGATTTATTGGAGATAAGAATCTCACATTCTTCAGTGAGAATTGAACCTTCAGTGGCTTTGAACCACAATCCTCAGATCTCAGCCTCTTGAGTAGCTAGGACTACAAGAGTGAGCCACTGCGCCCACTCACTATAATGTTTTATATTCACCTTTTAAAACTTAATATTGCCTAAGGTGTCTTTTTAATTTTTTTTTCCAGTCCTGGTACTTGAACTCAGGGCATGAGCATTGTCCTTGAGTTTTCTCAAGGCTATTGCTCTGCCATTTGATCCATAATGCCACTTCCAGCTTTTTCTGTGTATGTGCTACTGAGGAATCGAACCCAAGGGCTTTGTGCACACTAGATGAACACTACCACTAGGCTACGATCCCAGCCCTTTTTAATTTTTAAAATTATCTTTAAGTAGTTGCATAAAAGAGTTGCCATTTAACAATGTAGTTTATGAATACAATATGTCTTACTCAATGTCACAACCTTTTCAGCATTCTCACCCATTCTGCTGAAGCTGTCTTTTTGTGTATATGCTTATATGTGTCAGTGCCAGTGTCTAACCAGGTATTTTAAGTGCTCAACCTCTCAGCTACATCACCTGCACTCCATGTGTCTAATGCAGGCTTTCATAGTAAATATGAGAGCTGAGCAGGTTTGTTACCACTTTTTTTTTTTTTTTGATCATTTGACTTGAACTCAGGGCCTGATTCTGTCGTGCTCAAGGCTAATACTCTACCACTTTTTGAGCCACAGTGCCACTTCCAGTTTTCTGATGTTCAGTTGGAGATGAGAGTCTCACAGACTTTCCTGCACCTGCCTGTTTCAAACCACAATCCTCAGCTAATTACAGTTGTGAGCAACTGGCATCTGGCTGGTTACCACTATTTACATAAGAATTGACATTTTCATAACTAATATTTAGTGGTATGGTAAACTTTTTTTTTGAGAGTGAAGACTTATTTTTTTACTTTCATCTGAATGCCCTTGCTTGAAAAACAGAAAAGCATGCTCACTGATGGCATTCTTATAAGAAAAACAAAGCAATAATTAAGCTTTAAATCAACAACAATAATACAAACAATAGCTCCAATGATACAATGAATCAGTAACAATTCTGAACTTCATTCTGTCACATACATTATTCTATTGTGGAGTGGGTATGCACATTAGCAATTTCAGTATCGGGAAGGTTCATTATTTTGCAAAGCAAAATCAGCTAAGTATGGAAGAACATGCGTACAGCTGCCCTGTGAAACATTTTTTGAAATACAATTTTATTTTTGTTATTAGGATTACCATTTCATAAGTCAAGTAATGAGTACATTACAATGTTATCCCTTATGCTTTCCCCCATTTTCTTCCTCTTCTTACAAGTTACATAGCTTATTTCCCACATAGTGTATACTTACTAGTATGATTGCATTTGTTCACCCTTCTTCCCTCCCTTAATATACCTCCTATAGGAGACATTTTCGAATGTATGTGTCATTTATTTTTAGTGCTTGTCCTGAAATCTGAGGATCTCGGCCTCCTGAGTAGCTAGGATTATAGGCATGAGCTAAGGAACATTTTTTTTAAAGCTCCTGATGATACCTATTGTGTGTGTCTGTGCACTCTAGTAACAAGGCTTGCATTCAAAGTTGGCACTCTTACACTTGAGCCACACTTTCATTTTGTTGTTGGGTATTTTTTGCCAGTCCTGGGGGCCTTGAACTCAGGGCCTGGGCACTGTCCTTGGGCTTTCTTAAGGCTAGTACTCTACCACTTGAGCCACAGCACCACTTCCAGCTCTTTTTTTTCCCCCCTCTGTGTATGGTACCCAAGAATTGAACCCAGGGCTTCATGCCTGCTAGGCAAGCAGTCTACAACTAGGCTATGCTCTCAGCCCTACGCCTTCACTTCTAATAATGCCCTTTTTTGGGGGCGGGGAAGTTATGGGGCTTGAACTTGGCCTGGGTGCTGTCCTTCAGCTCTTCAGCTCAAGGCTACCTCCCTACCCTTGAGCCAAGCCCCACTTCCCATTTTCTAAACGTTAATTGGAGATAAGGGTCTCGGGTTCTTTAGTAGCCGGGTTGGCTTTGAACATTGATCCTCAGATCTCAGCCTCCTGAGTAGAATTACAAGCGTGAGCCACTGCACACTTAATGATACCTATTTTAACACTTGATCTTAGCCAAAAGGCACAAGTTTTATATATTTTCTTCCTTTGTTTTATTTTTTTTGTCAGTCATGGGGCTTGAACAGCTCAAGGCTGTTTGTTGCTCTACCCCTTTGAGCCACAGCATGACTTCCTGTTTTCTGGTAGTTAATTGGAGCTGAGTCTCACAGATTTTCCTGCTTGGGCTGGCTTTGATCTGGGATCCTCAGATCTCAGCTGCCTGAGCCACCAGTGTCTATCTTCTCTCTTTGGTTTTCATTTATTTGTATTGTTATTATAAAGGTGACATAAAAAGGGATTACAGTTACATAAGTCAGGTAAATACATTTTTTTTTTTTTTTGGATAGTATCACCCCCTCCCTCACTGTTTTTCCCTCCCATCCCCACTCACAAGTTATATAAATTTTCAACGTAGTGTCTAGTGAGTACCACTGCTCAATTAATTCATCCTTTGTTTATTTCTGTGTTATTTTCTTTTTGAAATGGGGTCTTCCTGTGCAACCCAGTCTAGCTTTAAACTTCTAGCTCCCTTGTCTCATCTTCCAGAGTGCTGAGATTACAGGCTTACATGGGTGCACCTCTGTGTGTGACATCCATCTGTCTACCTGCATGTGGACATTTGTATGTTTGTGCCTGTCTGTTTCCCGCTATTCCAGACTGGCCTGGGATTTAGGATCCTGTCTCCAGATTCCAGGTGCTGGGATTACAGATGATACTACCACAATGCTAATGATAAATTTTTTATTGTCATTTTAAAGGTAGTATAAAAATTGTTCACCATTTCTTTCTTTCTTTTCTTTTTCTTTTTTTTTTTTTTTGCCAGTCCTGGGCTTGCGCTCAGGGCCTGAGCACTGTCCTTGGACTTTCTCAAGGCTAGAGCTCTACCACTTGAGCCTCAGCACTGCTTCCGGCTTTTTTCTATGTGTGTGGTACCAAGGAATCGAACCTGGGTCTTCGTGCATGCTAGGCAAGCACTTTAACCACTAGGCCAAACTCCTGGCCCCTTGTTCACCATTTCATAAATCTGATAATGAGTACATTTCTTTTTGCGCAGTGTCATCTCTATGGTAACATTTTTAAAGTGTCATCCCTATGGTAATAACTTTTTTTTTTTTTTTTGCCAGTCCTGAGCTTAATTAAACTCAGGGCCTGAGCACTGTCCTTGGACTTTCTCAAGGCTAGAGCTCTACCACATAAGCCTCAGCACCACTTCCAGGTTTTTTGTATGTATGTGGTACTGAGGAATCCAACCCTGCTCTTTGTGCATGCTAGGCAAGCACTCTACCACTAGGCCAAACTCCCGGCCCTTGATAACATATTTTTAAAATGCTAATTCACTCTTCCTCTAGAAACATACTTTCCTTTTCTAAGTAACTAACTCTCTTTAAGTACTATTAATCTCTTATTTCAGAACTAGAAATTCACTCTAGGAGATACTAACTCATCTAAATTAGATAGTGAAAATCTAATATTGAAAATCAGTATGTTCTTTCTGTTGTACCTCTTTGCCTCAAATTAAGGTTTTTTTTTTGGGGGGGGGCAGTCCTGTTGAATGCAGGGTCTGGGAACTGTCCTTGAGAATTTTTGCTCAAGGCTGGACTCTACTACTTGAGCCATAGCATCACCTCTGGCTTTTATATGTATGTTTTACTGAGGAATTGAACCCAGAACTTTTGCATGCTAGGTAAGTGCTCTACCACTAAGATATATTCATGGCCCCATTTTCTTACCTTTTTAAGGCAGGAACTATCCCTTGAGCTATACTGTCAGCCCATTGTCCAAATTGAGCTGCTTTTTTCTTTTTGGCCAGTTCTGGGGCTTGAATTCGAGGCTTGGGCACTGTCTCTGTCATGCATTTTTCATCAAGGCTAGTGCTCTACAACTTGAGCCACAGCTCCACTTCTGGCTTTTTTTTTTTTTTGGTGGTTAATTAGTTATAAGAATTCACAAGGATTGAAAACAAAAATCTTAATACTTTCTTCCTGGGCTGGTTTGTAGCCAAGATCCTTAGATCTCAGCCTCCTGAGTAGCTGAGTACAGGTAGCTAGAATTGCGAGGTGTGTACCATCAGTGCCCAGCTTGAGCATTTTCAATATATAGGTATGTTTTAGTATATATACAAATTTCTCATTTAAAAATGTCTTTAGAAGCTGGGAGTGTGGCCTAGTGGTAAAGTGCTTGCACAGAGCCCTAGGTTTGAGTTCTTGGTACCACATACACAGAAAAAGCCAAAAGCTGGAAGTGCTACTGTGGCTCAAGTGGTAGAGTGCAGCCTTGAGAGAGCTCCAGAAGAGTTTGTAGGTCCTGAATTCAAGCCCCAGGACTGCCTCCTCCCGCCCCCCACCCCCCCAAAAAATGTCTTTATATTTTGTGTTAAAAAGGATTCAACAGGGTCCTCATTTGAGCTTTTTTTCTTTTTATGATTCTTAATTTAACTTTAAAGTAGTGGAGAAACTTCCTCTTTCAGTCTAATACTCCTATAGATTTCAAATCAGATTTTTTTCCCCTGTTTTTAAATATTTCACATTCTGGGTTAGTCTGTGCTAAGCTCCTCAACAGCTTAAAAGCTTTTATTAGAGTTAGGCTCAATCTCTTTGGGTTGAAAATCAAAGAATACTTTGTAGGTGATACTTCATATCACATTATAAGGCCCATTATATATGAATGATCACTTATTCTTAGTGTTACCATTGAATTCTGGATGCTTAAGCCGAAATATCTTCATAATTAAATTATTTGATGGTCCATCTGATGGTGAAATTCTGATTCCGTTTATTTTTTTTTCCTGGTGTCCTGCTGGTGGCCCACATGTTATAATCTTAGCTATTCCAGGAAGGTGAGGATCATGGCTTGAAGCCAGCTCATACAGAAAAATTTTTTGCCAGTCCTGGGCTTGAGCTCAGAGCCTGAGCAATGTCCTTGGACTTTCTCAAGGCCAGAGCTCTACCACTTGAGCCTCAGCACCACTTCTAGCATTTTTCTACGTATGGTATCAAGGAATCGAACCTGGGTCTTTGTGCATGCTAGGCAAGCACTCTACCACTAGGCCAAACTCCCCTGCCCAAGACTCTTTATTTTCAATGAACTACCAGAGAATCCAGAAGTGGAGCTGTGACTCATCTGGTAGAGTGTTAGCCTTGAGCAGTAGCAGGGTTTGAACTATAGTCTTTGAGTTAGGCAGGTTTTTCTTACTGTTGAACTGTGCCTTAAGTCCTGATTATACTGATTATTTTTGAGTCTTGTTCTGTACTTGAGTGTTGAGGGTAGGCACTGTCTACTTCTTTGTAGCTAGGATAACAAGTTCTACAGCTACAAGCCCAGCTTTTCATTGTGGAGAAATGGGGGCAGTTTCAAGAACTTTTCTGCCTCGGCTGGCCTTTAATCTCAATCTTCTCAATCCTATTGTCCCAAGTATCTAGGATTGTAGATAAGAACTAAGAGAGCCCTGCTGATTTTTACCCTTTTGATTACTGAAGTCTGTTTGTTTCTTGTTGGAATATTTCCTTGAAATTATAGTATGCTGGGTTTGAACTCTGGGCTTGGGCACTGTTCCTGAGCTTCTTTTGCTCAAGGTTAGCACTCTACTACTTGAGACACAGTGCCACTTCAGGCTCTTTCTGTCTGTCTTGTTCGTCCTCCCCCTCTCCCCTTCCCTCCCCCTCCCTCCCCCTCCCTCCCCCTCCCTCTCTTCTTCTTCCCCTCTCTCCCCCTCTCCTCCTCTCTCTTCCTCTCCCTCTCCCTCCCTCTCCTTCCCTCTCTCCCCTTCTCTCTCCTTCTCTCTCCCCTTCTCTCCCCCTCCCCCTCTCTCCTGCCTCCCCCTCTCCCCCCTTCCCTTTTCTTTTCCTCCCTTCTCCCTCCCTCCCCCTCCCTCTCTTTCTTTCTTTCACCAGTCCTGAGACTTGAAGTCAGGGCCCTGCACTGTTCTTGGACTTTTTGCTCAAAGCTAGCACTCTGCCTCTTGAGCCCCAGTGCCACATCGGGCCTTTTCTGTGTATGTGGTACCAAGGAATTGAACCCAGAGCTTTGTGCATGCTAGGTGAGCACTCTACCACAAGGCTACACTCCTGGCTACTTTAGGCTATTTCTGATATGTGGTACTAAGGAATTAAACCCAGGGTTTCACTCATGCTGTGCAAACATTCTACCACTAAACCACATTCCCAGCCTGCTTTAATATTTTGAAGTTACTTTTTGGAAATGTGTAGTAGTAGTACAAAACATCCTTAATATCTTGGGTGGCGTAGCTGTTGCTTAATATCTTTGATGCTGTAGTGGTTTTTTTACCTTGCTGCTATAAAATAACTGTTTTAATAGCTAATCTTTTTTAAAATGGTGTTAACTTTTCTTCAAACAATGGATTATTTGAATGGCTTTAAATACCATGCCTTTGTCTAGGTGTTGCTGGTGTTAAGACTTTTTTTAAATGTCTCCCTTAATTACTAGGGTTCTAGGTGCTAAATAGTTACAGGAAAGCAGTCTTGTTAACCAACGTATTTATGTGGTTTATGCTTGTCAGTTTTGCAGAAGCAGAATTAGAGAAAGTATTGACTTGTGTATTTTCTAGGCAAGTAAATATAATATTTGTTGAAAGATCATAATATTAGACTATCAGCATTTTCACATCCTTGCTTACTTGAATTTTTGCATATTTGCACTTTTCCTTTTTAGAGACATTCATTTTATTTCTCTTTATTTTGACTAGACAATTGGCATTTCAACTGAAGAAAAATTTGTTATTACAACTACAAGTAGGAAAGAAATTACTCATGATAATTTTGGTAAGTAAATTACATTATTAAGCTCATTCTTTTATATTTAATATGATATAATACTATTTCAGTACTTAGATATGTATTTGAAATTGTTGATGATTTTGTTTATTTGGTTTTATAAGAGGAAACTGGCTATGTATGCTAGTGAGGTAATATCTATCCTTATGTTATCTTTCTTAGGTATTATTTTTTGAGCACATTTAGGGCTATAGAAGGTGAAACTGTGCCAGAGAATTTTGTTTCAAAAATTTTTCTTAGCCAACTTGAATTTTTCCATTATCTTTTTATAGCCATATAAAAGCTTGTGAGACCTGATACCTATTTTTTCCCTTAGTGATTCATGGATCTTGTTATGTAGCCTAGGACCAATCCTTATTCACAGTTCTCTGGTTTCAGCCTCCCTAGTGTTAGAATTACAAGAATATACCACCATATTCAGGTTGATTCTTTCTCTTAAAATGTAACTAGTTTTCTCCATTCAGGTTCCTACCACACCCAGGCAGATTTTCATCTGATTCCCTTTGATAGTTTAACATATTAAGAATTGTTTCATTCTTTTGTTTGTTTTGTTTTGTTTTCTTTTTTTGCCAGTCCTGGGCTTCAGCTCAGGGCCTGAGCACTGTCGTTGGACTTTCTGAAGGCTAGAGCTCTACCACTTGAGCCTCAGCACCACTTCCAGCTTTTTTCTATGTATGTGGTACCAAGGAATCGAACCTGGGTCTTTGGGCATGCAAGGCAAGCACTCTACCACTAGGCCAAACTCCCGGCAATAATTGTTTCATTCTTGAACACTTGTTTGTTAAACTTGTCATTTGAAATATGATGTAAAAATCAGTGTTAATAAATTCTTTAATAAAATAAATAAAACAAAAATTGTTTCATATAAGTGGAAATTTTTAATGCCTGTTCCAATGATATCCTTAGTAAAATACAACTAGAATTTATAGATAACAGTGTTTGGCAGTTTGCATGTATCATTGTTAAAAGATATTCAGATATAAATTGGTATTCAGAATTATTTTATTGAGTTTGTCATTTTAGTATTTAAGATTTTAATTCTGATTACAGATGACACTGTTAAAGATGGAGTCACTTTATACCTATTACAGTCAGTCAATCAGTTATTACCAGCAGCTACAAAAGAACGAATTGACTTTCTACCTCACTATGACACACTTGTTAAAAGTGGCATGTATGAATATTATGCAAGTGAAGGGCAAAATCCATTGCGTAAGTATTCCATTAATACAAATTTTGGGAAAATATTGCCTTTAGCCTAATCTAATAACATGTCCCATTCCTTCCCATTTATTTTTGTTGTCTGGGTAATGTACAGAGATGTTATAGTTACATCTGTCAGGTAGTAGGTATTTTACTTCTCACACATTGAAACTCGTTCTCATGTTTTTGTCTGTTTCCCAGGAATTGAATCCAGGTCTTCATGCTTGCTAGGCAGTCACTCTACTATTAGGCCAAACTCCAGCCCAGTCGTTGTTTTTTCTTTGTATTTGATGCAATTCATAGGCTATTTCAGGTTATGATTATAGTCTTCTGTTTGTTATGCCTGTGTGTCTTTCTTAGATTATAAACTTAAGAAAGGAATTATGGCTGGCTGACACATGCTGTATAGTACATCCAAGTACCAATTGAAGGTTTTTTTTTTATGCTGGTGATAGTTGGCATTTGTTCTACTTTGAACCATTCTGTGATATATTTAGGGAGGAAAAGTTAATGTTTTCTCAATTTCTTTTAGCATTTGCATTTGCGGAATTAATTGACAATTCATTGTCTGCTACTTCTCGTAATGTTGGTGTTCGAAGAATACAGATTAAATTGGTAAGAAAATGCATGAAGAAATTTAAATTTTTCTAAGAATAGTTAAAAATTAGAGAAAAAGAAATGAAAGATACACCAAGGGTAGGAATTCTAATTTGACGTCTTTACCAAGTTTTATGATTTTTTTTCATTGGTCTTGTTTTCTATGCATATGTATATGTACATGTAGAATGCACTTTAAAAGAGAATCTCCTACTTTCCTAGCAGTATGTTGTAAACATCTGACATGACTCGTCTGCAATACATTATTCTATTACTGCAGAATGTTTTGTTTGCTGTAGTGTAAGTTATATAATTTGCCTTGTGTTGTTGAACATAGATTTATCCCCTATATTTTGCCATTAGGAACAATGCAGAAATGATGAGTTACATGTTTACATGTTTTTGAACATGTCTTTGGATTATCTCCTTTAAGTTGAATTTTGCAAAGTGAATTTTCTTTTCTTTTTTTGTGGGTCATGGGGCTTGAACTGGGCCTGGGCGCTGTCCCTGAGCTCCTCAGCTCAAGGCAATGGTCCTACCTCTGAGACAATCTGCACTTCCCGTTTTCTAGAGGTTAATTGGAGATAAGTGTCTCAGGTCCTTTTGTGCCCAGGCTGGCTTTGAACCTTGATCCTCAGACCTCAGCTTCCTGAATGGCTAGGATTACAGGCATGAGCCACAGCACCTGGCAAAATGAATTTTCTTAGTTAAGGAGACGTGAAGAAATTTAAGAGTCCCGTGCTGGTGTTTCATGCCTGTAATCCTACCTACTCAAGCGGCTGAGGTCTGAGGATCCCAGTTCAAAGCCAACCCAGGCATAAAAGTCTGTGAGACTCTTCTCCAATTAACCATTAGAAAACCAGAAGTGGTGCTGTTGCTGAAAGTGGAAGAGCTGAAGAGCTCAGGGACAGTGCCCAGGCCCAGAGTCTAGTCCCATGACCCCCCCCCCCCCAAAAAAAAAAAAAAAAAAAGAAAATATTTAAAGGATTTTGGTAGATATGGCTGAAGTATCTCTGAGGAAGTTGTATTAATTTTTACTTCTACCAGCAATATATGAATCATATGTATCTTTGTATATTAGTTGATTGTTCTTGTCTTTGAACTTTTTTTTCTCTATAGCTTTTTGATGAGACCCAAGGAAAACCTGCAGTGGCAGTGATTGACAATGGAAGAGGAATGACCTCTAAACAGCTTAACAACTGGGCGGTGTATAGGTTGTCAAAATTTACAAGGCAAGGTGACTTTGAAAGGTCAGAAAATTTTACTTTTTTTTTTTTTTTTTTGCCAGTTCTGGGCTTGGGTACAGGGCATGAGTACTGTCCTTGGGTTTTCTCAAGTTCTACCACTTGATCCACATCACCACTTTGGGCTTTTATTTATATATATATATATATACATACACACACACACACACATACACACGTGGTACCGAGGAATTGAATCCAGGTCTTCATACATGCTAGACAAGCACTCTACCACTAGGCCAAACTTCCACCAAAATTTTACATTTTTTAAATGGGTATCTGTGTTTAAAGATGGCTCTTTAATAGGCCTTTAGCTACATGCAATGTATTGAAGGATTTAGATCTAACCATATTTAGGTTTTATTATAGAATTTTTGTGATCAATACTTATATACTATTGTGCTTTATATGATAATGTGTTTTATTGAGCAGTTGTTTTTGCATTTCCTGAATTAGAGTGGGTTACATTAATATGCTAAATACCTTAGAACTTCCTCCACATTTCTTCCTAAGTGGGATAAAAGTGATTTAGACTAATGGAATAATTTTAAAATAAGCTTTAGAAATCACTTCATGTTAGTAGCAAAATATCTGGGAGTACATGTTTTTCTTTGGATTTCTGTATTTCTATATTTTTGTACCCTGTTTTTTCAAAACATTTATGATAATTTATGAATACAACCTAGTTTTGCTTCATAATAAGCTTATTCAAAATGTCCTGAATAAGAATGTCCAGGGAAATTGGCTCATGCCTGTAATACTAGCTACTCAGGAGGCTAAGATCTGAGGATCCAGGTTTTCGAGGTGTAAAGCCAGCCTGGGTACAAAAGGACCAGAAACTCTAACCTTCATTTAACCTCTAGGAAGCGGTAAGTGGGGCTTGGCTCAAGAGTAGGGAAGTAGCTTTGAGCTGAAGAGCTCAGGGACAATGCCCAGGCCCAGTTCAAGCCCCATGACACCCACCCCCCCTAAATACACAAAAAAAAATGTCAAGGGTAAATAAAATACACTGAAAGATAAATATTTAGCCTGTGTGGATGGCTCATACCTGTAATCCTAGCTGCTTTAGAGGCTGAGATCCAAAGATACAGACTTTCCTGCCCAAATTGGATTGAAACCAGTGAGATTCTTTATCTCCACTTAACTACCAAAAACCCAGAAATGGAGCTGTAACTCATGTGATAGACCTAGTCCTGAGTGAAACAGCTCAGGGACAGTGCCCCAGCCCTGAGTTTAAGCTCCATGACCAGAAAACAAAAACAAACAAGGTAAGTATCTAAATTCTTGTAATGGTAGTGGAACTCTAATAGGAAAAGATCTGACCCACAGTCTTTTTTTCCCCCCCCTTTTTTTTTTTTCTGTGCCAGGCCTGGGGCCTGAACTCAATTACCTGGGTGGTGGTTCTGAGCTTTTTTGCTGAAGGCAAGGCTAGCACTCTCCAACTTAAAAACCACGGTTCTACGTCGAGGTTTTCTTTTGGGTGGGAGGAGGGGTCATGGAGCTTAAACTCAGCCTGGGTGCTGTCCCTGAGCTCTTCAGCTCAAGGCTACCACCCTATCCTTGTGCCAAAGCCCCACTTCCCCTTTTCTAGATGTTAATTGTAGATAAGAGTCCCAGGCCCTTTTGTGCCTGGGTTTGCTTTAAAGCTTAATCCTGAGATTTCAGCTTCCTGAGTAGCTAGGATTATAGATCTGAGCTACCACGCTAGCTCTACTTCCAGTTTTCTGAAGGTTTTCTGACTCAACTGCCTGGGCTACTTTGAACTTTTCTTCAAATCTTAGCCTCCTGAGTAGCTGGGATTGTACGTGTGAGCCACAAATGCCTGACCCAAAATATATTTTATGTCAATATCCTTTTGATACAAGTCCTTCATAAAAGAATTTTCTTTTTCCTGGTCATGGGGCTTGAACTCCGGGCCTAGGCTCTCTGTGCTCAAGGCTATTACTCTACCACTTGAGCCACGGTGCCACTTCTGCTTTTATTGTTATTCTGGGGGACTGAGGAATCAACTCAGGGCTTAATGCATGCTAGGCAAGTACTCTCCCACTAAACTGCATTCCCAGCCCAAGGATTTTAAAAACCCCAAAAGTCCTGTATGGGAACCTGAGAATTTGGAGCTTGGTTTTCTCATTTCTTAAATGTTTCCAGAGGAAAATGATAGTACCTGATCTGGGTTCTTTGGGGTATGAGAACCACTGGATTAGATTTTTTGACTTGTCTCTTTAATTATTTTACATGTTTTGAGTTAAGCTGGCTTGTTGGTCAGATTCTTTTGGTACTTAAGCAGATTATTTACAGTTACTGCATTAATGGAATGTTTTATTTCAGTGATCATTCTGGATATGTTCGTCCAGTACCAGTGCCACGTAGTTTAAATAGTGATATTTCCTATTTTGGTGTTGGTGGCAAACAAGCTGTTTTCTTTGTTGGACAATCAGCCAGAGTAAGTAACACTATTTCTTGTGAGTAAAAATTGATCACAAAATTTTGAGATTGAGCAGTTTCTAACTACTAACAGTTTCTAAAGTACTTTTCTTAATACTTGGCAGATGATAAGCAAACCTGCAGATTCTCAAGATGTTCATGAACTTGTACTCTCCAAAGAAGATTTTGAGACAAAAGAAAAAAATAAGGAGGCGATATATAGTGGATATATTAGAAACAGAAAGGTATAATACATTTTATTAAAACTTACAACTGTAAATTTATTCTTTTGACTAGCTAATAAAGCAGAACTTTTTTTTTTTTTTTTTTGGTAGTCCTTGAGCTCAGGGCCTGAGCACTGTCCTTGGACTTTCTCAAGACTAGAGCTCTACCACTTGAGCCACAGCACCACTTACGGCTTTTTTCCCCCCCATGTATGCAGTACGGAGGAATCCACCCCTGGTCTTTGTGCATGCTAGGCAAGCTCTACCACTAGGTCGAACTCCCAGCCAAGCAAAACATTTTCCAATTTATTAATAAGATGATATTATTGTTTTTTTTTTTTTGTGAAATGAGACATGATCTTTTATTAGCCTATCCTAGACTTGAAGTTGTAGTCTTTCTGCCTCAACTTCTCAGTGCTGGATTATATAGGCATGTACTGCCATGTGTGGTTGAATTTTTTTGTTTTGCCTATCCTGGTGGTTGATTTTGGGGCCCCTCTCCCTGAATCTCTTTGTGCTCAAGAATAGCATTATACCACTTGAGCCACTGTGCCATGTTGGGCTTTTTCTGAGTAGTTCATTAGTGGTAAGAGTTTCACAGACTTCTCTGTCTAGGCTAGCTTCGAATCTCAGTCTTCACGTCTCAGCCTCCTGTGTAGCTAGGATTACAGGCATGAGCCACCAGTGTCTGGCTCAATAATGCTGTCCCTGAGCGCTTAAAGCTACCGCCCTACCCCTTGAACCACAGCACCACTTTGAGTTTTCTGGTGGTTATTTGGAGATGAGAGTCTCTGGAACTTTAATGCCCAAACTGACTTTGAATGGAGATCCTCAAATCTCAGCCCCCTGAGTAGCTAGGATTACAGGTATGAGCCACCATGCCCAGCTCTAGAGGTATTTTTTAGTGAGTTTGATAATAAATGCTTAAACATCCAGGCTGTAGATGACCAAACTGGAATAGCTGTAGTTCAAGATAAAGAAAAACTAGTTTTAACAGTTGTCAGAAGTCTTGTTCTTTCCAAAGCATGCACAATTTTTCTATAATTATGATTAACAGCATTATCCCAGCACTTTCAAAGCTGTCCTTACAACTGGGAATACATGAACACAACTTATGTTAACTGTCTTGTTCTAAGCCAGGCATTTTAGAAGACTCATTTATTTGGAGAACATAAGTACATTGAATATACATAGGATCTAGCAGTAATTAGCATCTTAGTTACACAGATGTCACACTTTTCATGTTTTAAAAGCTTATCACTTTTCATGTTTTAAAAGCTTTGGTTGGGTAGAGTAGATTTCAAGGACTAACAGATCAAAGATTTATATTTTAGCAGAACAATAAATTACAATCACTTTAAAGACTTTATATAAACATATTTAAGTGAACTCATTTTCTAAGTTGAAAGGCCCGATAAAATTAGCAAAAACACGTTTTATCTTTTTCTTTTGTTGATTGTGGAGCTTGAACTCTAGGCCTGGGCAGGGTCCCTGAGCTCTTCAGCTCAAGGCTACCACCCTATCATTGAGCCACAGCCCTATTTCTGGTTTTCTAGAGGTTAATTGGAGATAAGAGTCCCATAGACTTTAGTGCCCAGGCTGGCTTTGGGCTGGCCTTGAACTGTGATCCTCAGATCTCAGCCTCCTTAGTCGCTAGGGTTACTAGTTTTTGCAAGTTACAGAGTAAAATATTTTAGTACAGAATTGGATTGTAACATCATGCATTGTATCTTGATCCTTAATTTTTTTTGATGATTTCAAATCATAGCCACATTAATCATAATTCTTTAAAACTTCAATTTATGTTATATTTGAGACCTACTAATGTATTCTACTTGATGAATTTTCTAGTTTGTCTTGTTCATTTTTTTCCACTTTATAGCAGTTAGGACAAATCTTAGTCTGCAGATTTTTTTCTTTGTCTAAAACTATTTTGTCTTCACTTATCTGTTCTTTCTAAAAAACATATCCTCATAACTCCCTATATATTTCCTACTTAAAAAGACCTTCTTCCATTCTGGGACTTGAACTTACCTTTTTGGTTGGTTAGTTAGAAATAGTCTCTCAAATTTTTCTGCCCATTCTATCTGTAAACTTTAGTCATCAGATCTGAGCTTCCAGAGTAGTTAGGATTACAGCATGCATAGGTGTCCATCAAGAGAGATCAGTTGTATGAGATCCTTCTTTGTTATCCCATTTTTTGTTTAATTTGCTTTTTACAAAATTTTTGAATTTACACGAAACCTTTTCTAAGAAAATTATGTGATTTTAGTAGTCTTATTTTAATGAAAAGAAAATCTCAATCTTTCTGCATGACAGTTTACAAAACTCTTAACTTGTTCTTATAGTAATTAGAATATCTTTGCTCAGGAATGGAATTGGAGCATTTGGCTAAAAAGAAAACAAACCTTTTTTCCTCCCAGTCTTGGGGATTGAACTCAGGGCCCGGGGATTGAACTCAGGGCCCGAGCATTGTCCTTAGGCTTTCCTGAAGGCTAGCACTCTACCACATGAGCCACAGTACCACTTCAGGCTTTTCTGTATATGTGGTACCAAGGAATGGAACCCTGGTCTTCTTGCATTCTAGACAATCACTCTACCGCCTGGGTGCTATCTCTAGATCTTTAGTTTAAGGCTACAGCTTTGGTTTTCTGGTGGTTAATTGGAGGTAAGAGTCTCACGGACTTTCGTGCCTGGGCTGGCTTTGAACCAGGATCCTCTGATCTCAGCCTCCTGATTAGCTAGGATAGGCGTGAGCCACTGTTGCCCAACATATTGAATCTTTTCATACTGCAAAATTTGTCAGCACTGTTTCCTATACAGCTCCATTTAGAAAGATTCAAGGAAGTCAGTTAAGATAAAACTAGGCAACGTCTGTTAATATGAATCTCTTTAGCCATACCAGGAAATACTCAGGGTTTCTTATAAGATACTGGGAGTGGACTGGTTGTGGCTCAAATAGTGGGAACTCTATGGCATCTTTAATTAAATTCTCAGGCACTGCCATTTCTGAAGTGGATCCCTCCCATTTCCCCCCAACCCCCCACTAGAACAGTCCTTTTTCCAAGTGTTTTGTGTTTCCCTCATGGTAGCAGAAACATATTTTTGTATATCCTGGACTCTTTCTTTTTCTTTTTTCTTTTTCTTTTTTTTGCCAGTCCTGTGCTTGAGTTCAGGACCTCATCACTGTCCTTGGACTTTCTCAAGGCTAGAGCTCTACCACTTGAGCCTCAGCACCACTTCCATTTTTTTTTCTATGTATGTGGTACTGAGGAATCGAACCCAGATCTTTGTGCATGTTAGGTAAGCACTCTACCACTAGGCCAATCCTCCCTCCCCCGCAGCCCCTTAAAGCATTTGGCCTTCCATGCTTTGGATTTCCACATTTATAGCATTTCTTCTTTAAGTCTACTGGAATCAGTTGGCTGTTTAAAGTTGCCACAGGTTCTTCCAGGAGATTGTCCTTTTGAGAGAAATTACAGCCAGTATTGACCTTGCTTTTCAGCGAATAATTGGCCTGTCATTATCCTCAAAGGCCAAATGTACTAACTTTTTAAATGGCTTAGGAGTCCTGTCTTTGGTTTTTGTAGGATTTTTAACTTTTCCTTTAGTGATATCCTTAAGATATCATCATTGGCTGCCTTGTGCATTATTCTTTCAATATGTAATTTTTAAGTTTTACATTGATACTTTTTTTTTTTTTTGCCAGTCCTGGGGCTTGAACTTGGGCCGGAACACTGTCTCTGAGCTTCTTTTGCTCAAGGCTAGCACTCTACCACTTGAGTCACAGAACTACTTCTGGCTTTTTCTGTGTGTGTGGTATGGAGGAATCTAACCCAGAGCTTTGTACATGTTAAGCAAGCACTGTACTGCTAGGCCACATTCCAGGCCCTACATTGATACTATTAATTTGATAATTTTAATTTGGTACATCATTGGGAATGGTGGCATTTTCCACTGGTTTCAGTTTAATTCCTGACAATGGACATTATAGTATAATCCTCAACTGTTCATTTCTTCAGTAGTGCAACTGACTGAGACTAGAAAGACCAATGTAGTAATTATAACCTTAATAGAACTAAAAACAAAGCTCCCATTTACAGACCAGGTTTCTGTTACCCAATTTTGATATTGAGTCCTTTAATCCCTTTAAAGTCATAATTTTTTTTTTTTTTTTGTGGGGGGAGTTTGTTTTGGCAGTCTTGGGCTTGAACTCAGGGCCTGGGAGGCACTGTTCTTGGCTCAAGGCTAGTGCTCTGCCACTTGAGCCACCGCGCCACTTCTGGTTTTTTGTGTGTATGTAGTACCGAGGGAGTAGCATCCAGGGCTTTGTGCATTCCAGGCAAGCACTCTACCACTAGGCTTTGCTCCTAAAGTCCTAATTTAAAAAAAAAGGACGTTTTATTAGAAAATTGCCAAGAATACTAATAGTGATTCCCATCTTTGTTTTCTGTACCTGGAGAGAGAAAGAAGAGAAGATATCTATCTTCCCTTGAATAACCAGTCTAGGAAAGAAAACTGAAAGCTTCAACCATAGCTACCATTTAGACAGTGAAGCTTCATTGTTTTATTTTCATAGCTGCACTCTATTTCAAAAGCATGTCTATATGTATACCATTTTTGTCTAGGTTAAAGAAAGTTCCCTTGGCCTTAAAGTGTTGTCAAAGGCTCACCTAATATATTACATTTAGGCCAATTTTTCCCAACATTTTTTTTGTAGATTATTTTGAAATCTATCCAAATGAATCATATTAAAATTTATATAAGGCTACTAGTATGATTAAAGTAACTCGACAATTTAAAAATTACTAGTGTAATTTAAGATGTATTTGTATTCACTTTGTAGCCATGTGATTCTGTTCATATTACAAGCGATGAGGAGAGATTTCTACATAATCTTATTGTAGAGGAGAAGGAAAAAGATAGTTTTACTGCTGTGGTCATCACAGGGGTACAACCAGAGCACATACAGTACTTGAAAAATTATTTCCATCTTTGGACACGACAATTAGCGTAAGTATACTGAGCTCAAATAATGTTGCCATTCACCTTTTTTAAGACAAACTTATTACAGATGCATCAAGGCCTCTCGGCTATTCTTTTCATCCGGTTTCCTTCAGTCTAGAATCTAGTGTTGCTGTTAGTGTTAATGTAGTTCTTTGTTCACTCATTTTAAAAGTAAAAATAATCAAAGTATCCTGAGCATTAAGAGGCACGGTATTTTTGACACCTATTGTAAAATTAAGAATGAATTTGTCATTTGTCAACTTTAGCTTTTACTTCCATGTCACTGGTTTTCTCTGCTTTTTTGTGGCATCTGTCAATCTTTCATGCTATATTTTTTTCTTATGTCTTCCCGGTATAATACCTTTTCCAGGGTACTCGGGTTTAAACTTAGTGCTTAAAACTTTCTAGACAGGCTGGGCATGCGGTGGCTCATGCCTGTAATCCTAGCTACTCAGGAGTCTGAGATCTGAGGATCAAAGTTCAAAGCCAGCCCAGACACAAAAAGACCTTAGACTCTTATCTCCAGTTAATCTGTAGAAAATGGGAAATGGGGCTTGAACTGAAGAGCTCAGTGACAGTGCCCAGGCCAAGTTCAAGCCCCATTACCCCCTTGCCCCCTCCCCCCCCAAAATAAACAATTTTCTAGGCAGGTGGATCCCTACTTGAGCCACAACCCTAACCCTTGTAATGTATTTTAAGTTCAGTCATAATCTATAACAGTAGCTGCTACATGTAAAATCTCAAATACATTCATCAACTGAATACATCCAGCCCATTGAAATAAAAATAATAAATGTGATTATGACATACTGGTAATACTGAGAAGAAATTACTGAGTATTTAGGCAATTTTTCTAGGTTAGCTATATATCTCATTAGACCAAATCAGAATATTTACTATGTTCTCTTTATGTTGATTAGACACATAGCATTTATTTGATTGTTTCCTCAGTTTTTGTTAGTCTGAAACACTCGGTCTTGTAATACATATGTCAACGCAAACAAATAGAAAAAAAAAAAAAATATATATATATATGGCCTGGTCTTGGGATTTGAAATCAGGGAGTGGGCACTATCCCTGAGCTTTTTGTTCAAGGCTAGCATTTTGTTCTTGAATAACTGCTGGCTTTTTGGTGGTTAATTGGAGATAAAAGTCTTAAAGGCTTTTCTGGCCTGGCTGGCCTCAAAGTATGATTATCAGATTGCGGTCTTTTGAGTAGGATTACTAATGTGAGTTTTTGGCACCTTGCTAAAATTGATTTAAAAATCTTTTCACACTTCTCTCAATAGTACACTCATAGTATTTTGCACGGAAGATACATATTAATGGAGTTAAAATTTTTTGTCTTTATAGAAAAAATTGAGTACCTTTTTTCTGGAATGATTTTTTCTTGAGAAATTTTATGACATTGGGTTTCTTCTCTATATATTTCATTCATTCATGTATTTATTTATTCAGTAGACGTGGGAAACCTTTTTTCTGGTCTTGTAGCTTGAACTTATAGTCTGGGCACAGTCCCTGAATGTCTTATTTACTCAAGGCTAGTGCTCTATTATTTAAGCCACTGCAGTACTTCCAGCCTTTTCTGTTTATATATTAAGAAATGGAGCTCAGGGCTTCATCCATGCTAGACATGCCCTCTGCCACTAAGCCATACTCCCAGGCCTTCAGTGGTGTTTTAAGGAGGAGTTAATATACTAAATCTACATTTTCTTTCCTTTTTCCTGTTTTTTTTTTTTTTTCTCTTCTGCACTTTTTTTTTTTTTAAGATCTCATTAAGTAGCCCAGGCTGGTGTTAAGATATCCAGCACTTCTATTTGTGTGTGTGTGTGTGTGTGTATGTGTATGTGTATATATGTCGGTATGTCCATCTGTTATGGGGCTTGAACTCTGCACCTCGGTTCTGTCCCTGAGTTTTCTAGCTTGGCTAGCATTCTACAACTTTGAGCCACAGCAGCACTTCTGGTTCTCTGGTGGGACATGAGTCTCATGAACTTTGGTGCCTGGGCTAGCTAGCTTTGAACTGTGATTCTTAGATCTCAGCCTCCTCAGTAGGTAGAATTACATGTGTGAGCCACCAGTGCCCGGCTATTATCTTTTTTGGTTGAAACTTACATGATGGAATTTTGCAATAATGTAATCCAACAGTAAGTAAGAAGCTGTTTTGAACAATTCACCAAAATATATTATTTAACCTATATTTACAAAATAAACAATTTCTGAAGAAATGATGGTTTTCAGTAGGCTTATATTGAATTTATTAATTTTGTCGTCTGTCACCAATTAACTATGACAAGAAAAATTCTAGAACGATGTTTTCCTATTGAGAAGATTATTTGAAGATATATAATTCATTGTGCTCCCAGATGTTCATGTACTTTCTAGAATATTACTAGCAAATAGGATTATGACCTCTTGCTTTCTGGGTTTTCTTTATTAAAGTGTTCTTGAAAGTGGAGTATATGTGGACTTTGAAATTAGAAATACTTGAATTGAAGTCTTATTGTTCCCTAAACTCTAATTCTGTTACTTTAAATTATATACACTGTTTACCCCGGTTTTTGTTTTTATAAAGTAAGATGCAATCATACCTGGATTTCAGAATTGTTGGGATTAAAAGTGAATTTAAAGTTGTTTTTTTTTTTTTTTGGTGGATCATGGGCTTGAACTTGACCTGGGCACTGTTACTGAGCTCTTCAGCTCAAGGCTACCGTCCTACCCTTGAGCCAAGCCCCACTTCCCTTTTTTTTAAGAGGTTAATTGGAGATAAGAGTCTCAGGTCCTAAAAGTATTTAAATATGTATGGAATGGATGTTCCTGGATATGTAAGTTAGAACTGGAGAGCGCTGGTGTAGCAAATGTAAAGCTCTGGGTTTGATCTCATACACCAAAGCAAAACAAAGCTTGGCACATCATACTCTCAAATTGTAGCAGTTATTTTTTGGTAGATTATCTAAACTGTAATTTTATGTAAATTTAAAGAACTAAACTTAATCTTCTTTATTTTAGGCATATTTATCATTACTATATTCATGGCCCAAAAGGAAATGAAAAACATACTTCAAAAGAAGTTGGACCTTTCAACAATATTGATATTGATGTAAGATAAAAATCCATCATATAGTATTACAGATTATTAGCTATATGTTCCAGTTCCAAGTGACTCTAGATGATAACTGTTGGTGTGGGCCCAGTGGCCCCCTGTCTCATAGCTTAGCATGTTCTTTCCCTGGGCAGCACCAAGCCCATTCAGTAAAGGTAGTAAATAATTAGCACCATCCACTTTGCCTGGGATAGTTCCTTGGTGCTTGAGCTATAACCATATAAGGCATCAAGGTCCAGCTAAACCTTACTGGTCATTTAAGTCACCTGAGGTGGCACTCTTTGGGTCAGCCATGACCATATAAAGTAGCAGAACCCTAAACTTCACATATTATAAAAAGTCACCCAACGCAATAGCTGGCAAGTTTTTTTTGTGAGAAGGGGTCTTGCTGGTAATAAACCCTTTCTTTGTTCTCTATACCTAGATGTCTTCCTGATTTTCTGGCATAGTTCTATAATAGTTTTATTACAATAGCAATCAAAAATCTTTTTCGTTGTCTTTTCTGAAAATACTTTAATTATTTGGATATATAAATAGATGGTTCCTAGATTTTTTTTGGGGGGGGAGGCTGGGCTGTTCTTGTGGTGTTTGAACTCAAGGCCTAGGCACTGTCCTAGAACATCTTTGTACACATGGCTAACGCTCTACTACTTGAGCCATAGCCTACTTCTTGCTTCTTAATAAGTTTTCTCAAAGATTCTCAGGGACTTTCATGCCTAGGCTGCCTTCGAACCCTGATCCTTACTCAGATCTCAGCATCCTGAGTAGCCAGGATTATAGGTGAGAGCCGCCTCTGCCTAGCCCTAGTTTTTGTTTGTTTGTTGTTAAAGTACTTACTTTTTTTTTTTTTTTAAATAACCATCATGCCTTCAAAGCAAGTTGCAAAGCAGTGTTTACACAAATACACAGGGTTTTTTTTTGCATATAGAAATCTTAATAAGATTTAGAAGTACAAAACGTTTTTGTTTTGAGTTCTCTATCTTTTGTCACTTAATGTTGTCCTACTTTCTAGAAACTTTGAATTAAATTTGCTAATGACTTGCCCTTCACTTCTGATTTATGTTTCTTTCCTTTTTTATCTTTGTTGTATCTTCCCTATGAGATGCAGCTTATTTGATCATGCATAAATATACACATATATATTTCATTAAGCTAAATGATTACTTATATAAAGAGGTAATTTTTTCCTATCTTTTTGTTAAGTCATAGCTGAAATAAAAGTCACCATAGAACTTAATTATATTTGTTTTATTTTTATTTTAGATTTCTATGTTTGACAAAGGCAAAGCACCTAAGATTGTCAACTTAAGGGAAATACAGGATGACATGCAGACATTGTATATAAACACAGCATCTGATAGTTTTGAGTTCAAGGCTCATGTTGAAGGAGACGGTATAGTGGAAGGGATTATCCGATACCATCCTTTCTTATATGATAGAGAAACTTACCCTGATGATCCATGCTTTCCATCAAGTAAGTTTAAAGATTTGTAAGTGCTTTTAACTAGTTATTTTCCTAAAATAGTGAGTACTACTTAAGCTGTTAAAGTTCTGCAAATCTTTAGTAAGGTATTTGTATTTTTGTAACTCATTTCTGTATATATTCAGTTTGAGATGAGAACAGTACTGGCTATAGAAAAAAGTTCTTGTCTCTTAAACCTGTAGTGAACTAAAATTCACATATGTATGCCTGACAGTCGTTTTTGTATTCTAAGATCATCTTCCCTTTGTAAATATTTATTTTGCCAGTCCTGGAGCTTGAACTCAGGACCTGGGTACTGTCCCTGGGCTTTCGCAAGGCTAGTGTTCTACCACTTGTGCCACAGCACGGCCTTTTTTGTGTATGGGGTAGTGAGGTATTTAACCAGCCATGCTCCCAGCCCTATTGTTTTTTTTTTTTTTTTTGTCAGTCCGGAGGCTTGAATTCTGGGCCTAGGCCCTGTCCCTGAGCTGTTCAGCTCAAGGTTTGCACTGTACTACTTGAACCACAGAACCACTTCTGGTTTTCTGGTGGTTAATTGGAGATAAGTCTCATGTACTTTTGTGCCTGGGGTTGGCTTTGAACCACAATCCTTAGATCTCAGTCTCCTGAGTAGCAAGGATTACAGTTATTTGCGAGCCATTGGCGCCCAGCCTACTTTTTTTTTTTTAATTATACTGCTAGTTCTGATGAGATGGTGACATTTACAGTATTTACCTAATATTGGTAGGTAGGGAAGAAGTTGTTTCTTCCCCTCTCCGCCCAAGTTGTAGAGCTTGAACTCAGGCCTGGATGCTATCCCTGAGCCTCTTTCTGCTCTAGGGTAGCACTCTACCACTTGAGCTGAAGTTTCAGGTTTTTTTTTTTGTTTGTTTTTTGTTTTTGCCAGTCCTGGGGCTTGAACTCAGGGCCTGAGCACTATGGGGTGTGGTGTGGGCTTTCTTCAAGGCTAGCGCTCTACCACTGGAGCCACAGCATCCACTTCTGGCTTTTCTATATATGTAGTACCAAGGAATTGAACCCAGGTCTTTGTGCATGCTAAGCAAGCACTCTACCACTAGCCCAAACTCCCTGCCCTATTATATATGACTTTTTAACTCCGAATAAGATTGGAGACTCAGCATGGATTGGTTAGTGGGTAAGTAGTTGTTGACAAGACATTTTATTAGCACCAGATGGGAAATCTGCCTTTCCAATAGCAAACAGTAAAGTTAGCATTGCTATAATTATTATTATATTATTTTTAAATAATTGTTAAAAGGGACTTTACCTTTTTTTTTTTTTTTCTGGCCAGTCCTGGGGCTTGAACTCAGAGCATGGGCATTGTCCTTGAGCTTTCTCAAGGCTAGCACTCAAGGTTACCACTTGAGCCACAGCACCACTTACGGCTTTTTCTGTTTGGGGTACTGAGGAATCAAACCCAGGGCTTCATGCATGCTGGGCAAGCACTTTGCCAATAGGCTACACTCCTAGTCTGACTTTAGCTTTTTATAGGATGCAATTTGAAGAGTTCACATGAATTTGTGCTATCATTTCTCTGAAGCAATTATTTCATTCTTCAGTAGAAATTGATCCTATTTTACAGAAATAAATGCTTTTATTCACTTATTCTTCTGATACAGAATTAAAAGATGAAGATGATGATGATGATTGTTTCATAATTGATAAAGCAGCAAGAGGGAAAAGACCTATTTTTGAATGTTTTTGGAATGGCCGATTAATACCATATACATCAGTTGAAGAGTAAGCTTTCCCTTTTGATGGAATTGCATTGTTTTGTTACTTAATCTTTTTTATTGACTGCTATTTTATTTTGTTCAAGCTTTGACTGGTGTACTCCTCCTAAGAAGAGAGGACTTGCACCAATTGAATGCTACAATCGAATATCTGGTGCGTTATTCACTAATGATAAATTTCAAGTTAGTACAAATAAACTTACGTTTATGGATCTTGAGCTGAAATTGAAAGATAAGAATACCCTTTTTACAAGGATTTTAAATGGACAGGTATGACTTTTTAGTATTAAATTTTGATAATTACCAATGTGTTTTTTTAATTTAGCAAGTCTGTTTATAAGTATAATGCATGTTGCTAAATATCACCATCATTTGCTCCCAAAATTTTGTATTTTTAAGTTAACTAAAGATACTAGTACAATAGGTTCTCACTGATACCGTATGTTCTTTTATTTAAAGACTGTGGTCAACAGTTTAACCTGATTTAGATACTTAGCATTTAAATGTATCAAATATTACATAATATTTTATGTTTATGTCTGTTGTTTCCATTTCCTAGAGTTCATTTCAGTAAGTACTATGACATGGATATAGTAAAAGTAGAAGCCTCAGAAACATCTTTGGGGGGAGAGAAATGGGGACCAAGACATGAGAAAGGGTATCACTGTATGTGAAGTAATGCACCCTCTATCTGGTGAATATAATGTAACCCTTCTAGTAATTACAATAAAAAAATAGGGGAAAAAAGAAACATCTTTACATAATTAAGGGCATAGATGAACAGTTAAATCTGTTTCATAAGCTTTGCACAGTGATCACCTAATTATAAAGGTAATTATCTGGGTAAAATAGAGCTATGAATACTTTTTCTCTTTATTTTTTTTTTTTGCCAGTCTTAGGGCTTAAACTCAAGGCCTGGGCACTTTACCACTTGAATCACAGCTCCAGTTCTGGCTTTTCCTATGCACATGGTACTGAGGAATTGAACCCTGTGCTTTGTACATGCTAGGCAAGCACTCTATCACTAGGCCACATTCCCAGCCCCCAAATAGTTTTTTCAAAAATGGAATGTGATTAGTATACTTAACACTACACTTGTTGTAGTTTAATGTTGTATTGCTGAAAGATAGATTTCTTTTCTTGGTTGATAGTGATGTCTGGTATTTAGGACCTTGGATCCAAGAATAATACCAAACATTTCCCTCTCTGCTTTTTTTCTTCCCTCCTTCCTTATCTCATGCTTCCTGTTCTTGTTTGGTTTCTTGCTCAGTGTAGTCTTCTTTAGACGTGTTTCCAGTCTGGCCTTTTTGCTAGCTCGTGGTAAATAAAATCTTCCAGATTTTTCTAGTAAGGCTGGCTTTAATCCACTGATGCAGTGCAACAATGATACTCAAAAGATAATATGTAGAAAATAAACATTACAATTTGGGCGGCCAGGGATGGAGGGAAAGTTGAGAAAAATTGTTCTTAGAGAACAATGTTCTACAAGAAATGTACTCACTACTTTATGTATTGTATGTAACTGTAACTCCTCTGTATATCATCCTGACAATAAAAAAATAAACATGGAAAAAATCCCAGCCCTTCAGATTTCAGTTTCCTGAGTAGCTAGGCTTCTAGATGTATGCCATGGATGCCTGGCTTTCAAACATTCCTTAGGTGATGTTTTGTTGGAAATCAGCTAAATTTATACAGAAAAAGGAATCTAGAAAATACTTTTTTCTTTAAAAATTATTTTATTGTGGCTGGGAATGTGGCTTATTGGTAGAATGCTTGCCTAGCATGTTATTTCCTCAGTAACACACACAGAAAAAGCCAGAAGTGGAGCTGTGACTCAAGTGGTAGAGCTCTGGTCATGAGCACAGAGAGGCTCATGCAGGGACAGAGCCTAAGCTGAGTTGAAGCCCCACAACCCACGGTGGGGGTGGGGGTGTGATTATTGTTACTATAAAGGTAACATATAGAGGGGCTATAGTTAACATAATTCTGGAAAATAATAAAATTATTTCTTTTTGGACAGTTTCACCCCTTCCCTTGCTTTGTTTTTCCTTTCCATTTGTTCCCACAAATTGTATAGTTCATTTTCCAACATAGTGTCTAGTGAGTTCCACTGCTGCATTTGTACCATTTTCTTTCCATTTCTGTGACTCTTCTTAAGTTCTCTATATGTGAACAAACAAGACAAAGAAAAAGGAAAAAAAAAACTTTTCATTTTTTGGAGTTCACTACAGTAAGTATTACTCTGTATGATCAGGTGAGGAATAATATTTTAACTAAGCTTTACTCAAATAACACAAGACTGAAATTCTATTAATGTATTGTTAACATATGAGAAGAAGAGAATACAAAACCATTGAAGTAGATATTCTTTTTGTAGGTTGAAGGTATAATGTATGGAAGAGAAAAGGAAATTAGTGACATATGTAAGGGTGTATTTTATAGTAGCTATATTTCATAGAATATTATTTTTTTTTTACAGGAACAAAGAATGAAAATTGACAGAGAATTTGCCTTGTGGCTGAAGGACTGTCATGAAAAGTATGACAAACAGATAAAATTTACACTTTTTAAAGGAATAATTACTCGTCCAGATCTTCCCTCTAAAAAACAAGGCCCCTGGGCAACATATTCAGCAATAGAATGGGATGGAAAAATATACAAAGCAGGACAGCTGGTAATTTAGCTTTTGGATTCAATTTTTAGTAGTATTTGAAACTGAATGTGTTACAATTTTTAATAACAAAAACAATGCTATGTTTAAGCTCCTAAGGTGGTACTAAAGAGTAAAAAGGACAAGACTGATTTTAATTAATAAATTAGAATATTTAAAGTCTTAATTATTAAGCTAAGCACTGGTGGTTTATGCCTGTAATCCTAGCTACTCAGGCTAAGATGTGAGGGTCACTGTTCAAATTCAGCCTGGGCAGAAAAGTCTGAGTGAGATTATCTCCAATAAACTCAAATAGCTGAAGAAGAGGAACAAATAATGAAATTTTTAGGGCAAAAGTTGTTTAGGGGAGTCAGGAGTTTGGCCTGATGGTAGAGTGCTTGCTTAGCACCACTCCTCAGTACCACATTCATAGAAAAACAGTGGACGTAATGTTGTGGCTCCAGTGGTAGAGCTCTAGCCTTGAGAAAGTCCAAAGACAGGCCCTGAGTTCAGTATACAGGACTGGCCAAAAAAAAAAAGTTGGTTAGGGTGAATATTAAAAGACAGAAGCTGGGCAACTGTAGCTCATGCCTATCATCCAGGAGGCTGAGATCTAAGGATTGCAGTTTGAAGCTAACCTAGAGAGGAAATGCTATACTCAGTGGTAGAACACTGGCCTTGAACAAAACACAAATAGCTCAGGACCAGTCCACAGTAGGATTGAGGGGAGGAGGAAGATAGATGAATTAGAGAGAGGTGAATAGTCATTTTCCATATATATGTAAAACTGGTGCTGAGTAATTGAGGGTGTTGGGAAAGATGGAAGGGGTGACATTGATCAAGATGCATTTTTTGTAATCATATTGACTTGTCAGATTGCTTACAATTAAATAGAAATGGAGAGGCTTGAGTATACATAGTTACAAAAGTGGAGTAGCATTTTCATTATTGTGGGAAGCCATATCATATATTTAAAGTTATGAAGTTGGATGAGACTCCATTTAGAACTAGTTAATACAGCTAAAGAGCCAGGTTCTCAAGCTTATCTAACACTTAAGGGGTAGAATGAAAAGAACTGGCTGGCAAAGGAGACAAAGAATAAACTGAGAATGGAATCTAGAAGTGTTTAGTGTCCCTGAAGCCAAGTGAAAAGTTACACGGATCACTTTGTCGAATGATTTGTGGGCTTGAATAAAAGACTTGAGGTGAACATAGATACACGTAAGCAAATTCAGTAAAATGGCCAGCAGTAAGAATTATCCTGAAACCTATTGTGTATTTGAGTGAAAATAATGTAGAAAATGTGAAGAGGTAGATTGAGTATAAACACTTCAAATCCTTTTTTTTTGTCTTAAAGTAATAGAAGTAGTATCCTTAGCGTTAAGGCAAATACCATAATTAAGTTTTGAGCTAATTTATTTGATAAAAATGTTACTCAACTTTGTAAACACATAAGACATTTGCATAAAAATCTGTATTTTTCAAAAATTTTGTAATAAGTAGACTTTAAAATATAATTTTATAGTCTACTAGAATAGTTATTAGTAATTCTACTGATATTTACTAGAGGTTTTTGCCAGTTGCTGAGGGTTTTTACCTTGCCTAAGAGAGCTATATGCTATAATCATTACTAAATTTCTTCCAATATATATTAAGACTGATATTTTTTTCCTTTAAACACCTGTGTTACCAGGTCAAGACAACCAAGACACTTCCTCTCTTTTATGGAAGCATAGTAAGATTTTTTCTTCATGGTGATCATGATGGAGAAGTATATGCTACAGGAGGAGAAGTTCAAATTGCAATGGTAAGACAGCATGTAATGAAAAGTGCAAGTGTCTTAAAAGTAAAGATAGTGTATTTGTCTTGGTTTCACTTTTGTATAGATATGGGAATAGAAGTCACAGTCCTTTTATTTTTTTGCTATTCCTGGACCTTGAACTCAGGGCCTGGGCACTGTCCTTGAACACTTCTTGCTCAAGGCTAGTGTTCTGCCACTTGAGCCACAGTGCTACTTCTGGCTTTTTCTATGTATGTGGTACCCGGAAATTGAACCCAAGGCTTCATGCTTCCTAGGCTAGCCCACTACCATTCCCGGCCCTCACAGTATTTTTTTTTAATTAAAGAATTTATTAACATTGATTTTTACATCATATTTCAAATGGCGTGTTTAACAAACAAGTATTCAAGAAGGGAATCTTTATATACAGTCACTGGCACTTAGATTTTAGAACATAATCAAAATTAGATACATATTAATCTATGTAATAAAACATGTCTACAAAATCATAAGTTTTTATGTCTATGTAGTTGTGTATGTATTTCCAGTACCATATCCATAGCATTGGGTATTCAACTATTGAGTCTCCCTCTTGTACTGTTTGGATCTAATAGCCACATATTAAGGATACCATGTGCCTTTTGTCCTTTGGTCTTGACTTGTCTCACTCAACATGATTCGTTCTAGATTCACTCACTTCCCTGTAAATGCCATTATTTTATCTTGTCTGTTGGCTATGTAGAATTCCGTTGTATGTATGTCTGTGTATATATCTGTATTTCTTTCTTTCTCTCTCTCTCTATATATCACATTTTCTGTATCGATTCATCTGTAGTAGGGCTTCTGGATTGTTTCCATCACCTGGCTATTGTGAATAGTGCAGAGATAAACATAGCTGAGCAGGTGTCCTTATCATGGGTTATGGTGTTCAGGATAGATGCCCAGAAATGGTATGGCGGGATGCTAGGGAAGGTCAATTTTCAGTTCTTTAAGAAATCTCCACACTGCTTTCCAGACTGGCTGAACTAGTTTACAATCCCACCAGCAGTGCAGTAAGGTTCTTTTTTCTTCACAACCCTGCCAGCATCTGTCATTGACTGATTTCAAAATCTTGGCCATTCTTGTTGGAGTAAGGTGGTATCTTAGGGTTATTTTTATTTGCATTTCCTTTATGACCATAGATGATAAACATTTTCTCATATGAGTTTCTGCCATTTTAATCTCTTTTGTTAAGTGTCTCTTTAGTTCCCTTGCCCATTTAGTGAATGGTTTGTTGGGTTGGGGTGTGGGGTGGGATTAGTTTCTTGAGTTCCCTGTAGATACTGGATATTAAGCATTTGTCAGATGTATTGTTGGTGAATATCTTTTCCCAGTTGGTTGGCTGTCTCTCTACTTTTGCGACTATGTTTTTATCTGTACAGAAACTTTTTATTTTTAGGTAGTCCCATTTATTGAGTCTCTCTCCAGTCTGTTGTGACCCTGGGATTCTGTTCAGGAATCTTTTGCCTGTGCCTATGAGTTCCAGTGTCTCTGCGACTCTATCATGTAGCAATTTCAAGGTTTCCGGTCTGACATTGAGGTCTTTGATCCACTTTGAGTTAATGCTTGTGCATGGCGAAAGGCTAGGGCCAATTTTTAGTTTTCTGCATGTGGCTGCCCAGTTTTGCCTGAATAGGCTGTGTTTGTTCCACTGTATATCTTTGGCTATAGGTATGTGGTTCTATTTCTGGTTCTTTTGTTCCATCGATCTTCTGGTCTGTTTTTGTGCCAATACCTGCTGTTTTTGTTATTATGCCTCTATAGTAGAGTTTGAACTCTGGTATTGTAATACCTGCTGCATTGCTCTTTTTGCCTAGAATTGTTTGGGCTATTCTAGGTCTTTTCTTGTTCCATATGAACCTTTAGATTGTATCTTTTATTTCAGTAAAGAATGTCTTTGGGATTTTGATGGGGTTTGCATTGAATTTGTGTATCAATTTTGGTAGTATGGCCATTTTCACTAACTGTGTTGGTTCTCCCTAGCCATGAGTGTGGGATGCCTTTCCATTTCTTGGTGTCCTCTTTCTTTTGTTAGGCTTTTATAGTTTTCATTAAATAATTCCTTTACATCTTTGGTTAAGTTAATTCCTAAGTATTTTATTCTTTTGGGGGCTATTGTAAATGGGATAATTTTCTTGATTTGGCCTTCTGTTTATGTATTGTTGGTATACAAGAAGACTGCTTACTTCTGAAGGTTCATTTTGTATCCTGCCACTTTGCTAAAATGGTTTATTAATTGTAGGAATTTGGGAGTGGATCTGATTGGGTTGCTCAAGTAGAGAATCATGTCATAGCGAATCATGTGAATAGGGATAGTTTAATTTCTTCTTTCCCTATGTGAGATCCTTTTGATGTCCTTCTCTGCCTTATTGCTCTGGCTAAGGGTTGCAGCATTATATTGAAGAGAAGTGGAGAGAGTAGGCATCCCTGTCTAGTTCCTGATTTTAAGGTAAATGGTTCCAGTCTTTCACCATTTAGTATGGCTGTATGGCTTTAATTATTTTAAGGAATGTACCTCTTAATTCCTATTTTTTCTAGTACTTTCAACATGAATGGATGTTGTATTTTGTCAAATGCCTTTTCCGCGTCCAGAGAATTTATCATACGATTCTTATCCTTAGCTCTATTGATATGATATATTACATTAATTGATTTGCGAATGTTAAACCAGCCTTGCATCTGTGGGATGAAAGCCTACTTGATTGTAGGGTATAATTTTTTAAATTTGTTTCTGGATTCTGTTGGCTAGTATTTTATTGAGGAGTTTTGCATCTGTGTTCATTAGAGAGATAGGTCTGTAGTTTTTTTTGTTGGGTATTTCCCTGGTTTAGGGGTGAGTGTAATATTAGCTTCATAAAATGAGTTTGGTATTGCTCCTTGTGCTTCTATTTCTTGGAAGAGTTTCAAGAGTACAGGTGTTACTTCATCTTTAAATGTCTTGTAGAATTCCGTAGTGAAACCCTCTGGACCTGGGCTCTTTTTGGTTGGAATTTCCCTGATTGCTTCCGCAATTTCATTGTAAGAGATTGGTTCGTTCAATTTGTTTACCTCATCATTTTTCAATGTGGGTAGCCTAAATTTATTTAAGAAGTCATCCATTTCTACTAGATTTTCTTGTTTCTTTGAATATAGGCCCTGGTAGTACTTACTCATAATTGACTGAATTTCTTGAATATCAGTTATGATTGTTCCCGTGGGGTCTCTAATCTTGTTTATTTCGAGTCTCCCCTCTCCTTTTTTTTTGATCTTGCCAAGGATCTGTCAATTTTGTTGACTATTTCAAAGAACCAACTTTTTGATTTATTAATTTTGTGTAGAGTGGATCTTACTTCAATCTCTGATATTTCTGATTTTATTTTTATTTCTGTCTTTCTAGTTGTTTTATAATTAAGTTATTCTTGCTCCTCTAGGGGCTTCAATTTCTTTTTTTAGGTTATTTACATGCTCTTCTTCTGTTTTTTTAATATGCACTCCTAGTGCGATGAATTTGCCTGCTAGAACTGCCTTTGCTGTGTCTTATAAGTTCCTTTGTGATATCTCTTGATTGTCATTACATTCAAGAAAGTTTTGAATTTCTTCTTTGATCTGATTTGTAACCCAGGAGTTATTCAGAAGTGTGTTGTTCAGCTTCCAAGTGTTTAAATGTTTGTTTTTACTTTTACTGCATTGTTCAGAGCTAGTCTGACTCCCTGTGATCAGATAGAATACATGGGATTATATCAGTCCTCTTGTATCTGCTTAAGTTCTTTATATGAACTATTATGTGATCTGTGTTGGAGTGTGTTCCATGTGCTGCTGAGAAAAATGTATAAAGTTTCGCCGATGGATGGAAGACTCTGTATGTGTAGATCTGTTAAGCCCAGCTAGGCTATGATGTCATTTAAGTTTATAGTGTCTTTGCTTAAGTTTTGTTGAGTTTACCTGTCATTTGGTGAGAGTGGCGTATTGAAGTCTCCCACTATGATTGTGTTTGAGTCTGTCTTTTTCTGTAATTCTAAGAGAGTTTGCTTGACGAATTTGGGTGCTCCCGTGTTGGGGGAGTAAATGTTTATAACTAATATTGTGGGTATGGATTGTACCCTTTACTAATATGTAGTGGCCGTCTTTATGTACTTATTTTACTGAGAAGTTAATTTTGTTGGAGATTAAGATTGCTACTTCTGCTTTTTTGCCCGGTGCATGGGAGTGGAAAATTCTTTTCCATCCTTTCACTTGGAGTTTGTTTCTGTCTTTGGCAGTGAGATGGGTCTCTTGGAGGCAACATATGGATGGGTCTTGTTTCTTAATCCAGTCTGCTGTTCTGTGTCTTTTGATTGGATTGTTCAGCCCGTTTACATTTAGGGAAGATAGGGAGAAATCCCTCACAGTATTTTTTTTATTGAAGAATTTATTAACGTTGATTTTTATGTCATATTTCAAATGACATGTTTAACAAATGAGTGTTCAAGAAGGGAATCTATATATACAATCACTGGCACTTAGTTTTTTAGAACATAATTAAAATTAGGCTAAGGGTTTGTATATCATAGATACATATTAATTTATGAAATAAAACATGTCTATAGAGTCATAGGTTTTTATGTCTATGTAGTTATGTTTATATTTCCAATACCATGGCTCACAGTATTTTTATATTTGATTTTTTTCCCCCATTGAATGAAGTAGTGTGGTCAACATGAATTTTTTTTAATTAAAGAATTTATTAACATTGATTTTTTAAATCATATTTCAAATGACATGTTTAACAAACAAGTATTCAAGAAGGGAATCTCTGTATACAATCACTGGCACTTAGATTTTAGAACATAATCAAAATTAGGCTGAGGGTTTGTATGTCATAGATACATATTAATCTATGTAAGAAAATATTATGTCCATAGAGTCATAAGTTTTTATGTCTATGTAGTTGTGTTTGTATTTCCAGTACCATATCCATAGCATTGGCTATGTAACTATTGAGTTCTCCTTCTTGTACTGTTTGGATCTAATAGCCACATATTAAGGATACCAGGTCAGCATGAATTTTAGTGTTTTTAATAATCTGTGGAATTTAATATCTTTATATCCAAGCTCTGCAAATGTGCATAAATTATTGCTAGGTATCACAGTAGTTTTATAAAATATACATTTCCTTGCAGAACTCCAACCTAATGTATATTTGGAATCAGAATTCTGTCTCAAGCATGACTATGATGTATTTTTCCGTATATCATGTTTTGTTTGAATTACATAGGTTAAACCCAGAATAAGAGGAAGAGTTTAAAGTGTATATAGAAAAGGTACTCCCTTAGGGTAAAATAGATGCCTTTGCAAGAAAACATATATATGAGGGTTTTGCAGTTAAATTTATTGAAATGGTGTGTGTAAATCCATTTATTCAGGAACCTCAGGCACTATATGATGAGGTAAGAACTGTGCCAATTGCGAAACTGGATAGGACAGTTGCTGAGAAAATTGTTAGAAAATATGTGGAAGATGAAATGGCAAGGTAAGATAACATTTTGAAAGCATGATTAAAATTTAAAGATATTAAAAATTTAAAAATATTAAAATTATAGTGCTTTTAAGTATGTTTGCATGCATCTCTGGTAGGAAGGATATTTGTAGTTTTTTTTTTCTTTTTTTTTTTTTTTTTGCCAGTCCTGGGCCTGAGTTCAGGGCCTGAGCACTGTCCTTGGACTTTCTCAAGGCTAGAGCTCTACTACTTGAGCCTCAGCATCACTTCCGGCTTTTTTTTGCATGTATGTGGTACCGAGGAATCGAACCCGGGTCTTTGTGCATGCTAGGCAAGCACTTTAACCACTAGGCCAAACTCCCAGCCAGGATATTTGTAGTTTTAAGATACTAGACATGTTGAGGTTAATGTCTTGATAGTAAGGCTTTGTTAAGGTCTATTATGGTTTACTATAAAAAACGTTCATTTGTAGCAAAGGAAATTCTGTTTCTGAAATCAGGTTTTTAAGGCATTGGAAGAAAACAATTTAGTTTGGCTTACAGCTAAATAAAAATTGGTGGTACTTTCTTTTAGTGTAATCAGAGTCTGGGCACTGTGCTTCAGCTTTTTCATGCAAGTCTACTACTTGAAACACAGCTTCATTTGTGGTGTTTTTTTTTTTTTTGCCGGTACTGAGCTTGAGCTCAGGGCCTGAGCACTGTCCTTGGACACTTCTGGCTTTTTTCTATATGTGGTACCGAGGAATCGAACCCGGGTCTTCATGCATGCTAGGCAAGCACTTTAACCACTAGGCCAAACTCCGGGCTCCTCATTTGTGGTTTTCGATGATTAATTGGAGATGAGTGTGCTTCACAGGCTTTCTTGCCTTGACTGGCTTTAGGAGATCTTGCCTTCCTAAGCAGCTGGGATTACAGGCATGAGTGACTGATGCCTTGCTTGCTGATACCTTCTGAAAAGTAAAAATTAGTGATACAAAGAAGTAACTGAGTGTCAAAGTGTGCACCTGTAATTGTAGCATTAAATTTAGAAGGCTGAAATAGGTGATGATGAGTTTGAGGTCAGCCTAGGCTACACAGTAAGACACTTAGTCAAGAAACCAAAGTAATAGACCAATGGATCAGATTACAGAGTACTTCCCCCCAGCTCCCAGTTGTGGGACTTGAACTCTGAGCTCCTCAGCTCAAGGCTACTGCCCTACCCCTTGAGCCACAATGCCACTTCTGGTTTTCTGGTGGTTAATTGGAGATGGGTCTCAGACTTCTTAGTGCCCTGGCCTGGCTTTGAACCGAGATCCTTAGATCTCAGCCTGATTAGCTAAGATTACAGGTGTGAGCCACCATGCCTGGCCAGAGTACTTGTCTTGAGCAAAAAAACCCTCAACATTGCCCAGGCTTTTGAGTTCAAGCTGCGGGACAGCACAATTAAAAGCAAGCAGAATTTTATTCTGTGATCTTCTGGGTATATGGTTAATATTGCAGTTATTTTTACTTTTTTAGAGTTATCCTGTGTCCCAAAGGTAACATGTACTTACTGTAAAACAAACAAGAAATTGCTGGTTCTTAAGTTGTACTACCACAAGACTTACATCTTTTTTTTTTTCTTTTTTAGTAGCCATGTCAAGATTAGAAAATAGTTGATTAATTATACTGAATATTAATTTTGGACTTTCTAAATATGCCAACAGTAACTTAACATTATAGTAAGTCATATTTGTACTTCAGACCATAATTAACAAAGTTCATGAAACATTAATATACTGGTTTCATTATAGGCTCCCTGATAGATTATCAGTAACTTGGCCAGAAGGAGATGAATTACTGCCTAATGAAATTAGGCCTGCTGGAACCCCTATTGGTATGTTGATTTCTGGTGGCAAAATTTTATTCTGTCTTAAGAAAACTGAAGAAATTAGAATATAATGAAGAAATTAGAATATAACGTGAAGACCCAGCATATCCTTTCTGTGTAAATTAATACTCTTTTATTTTTGAACTCATAGGTGCATTAAGAATTGAAATACTGAACAAAAAGGGGGAAGCGATGCAAAAGCTTCCAGGAACAAGTCATGGAGGATCAAAAAAACTCCTAGTTGAGCTTAAGGTTATATTGCACTGTAAGTACAGACTTAATTTGAATCTTTAGTGTCCTTTTAGACACCAAATTTATGGATGGTTAGCTTTTATTATTAGCATATTAATTGTACAGAGGGATTTCCCTATGATGTGTGTCCAGACATGCATGTAATTTATTTAGGTCATATTCATTCTCTCTTATTCCTTCCTTTTCCAATTTTAATGGTTTTGTTATTCTATTGCTGTACATGTGTATTATGTACTTTGTTCCTATTCATTCTCCACATCACCCTTTCCCCTTTGTAGATTTGATTATAGATCTTCCACTTTAACCCAGTTAACTTTTTTCCCTGCTAGCTGCTTCTCAAGCATTCATCTTTTCCTTAGTAGCTAGGCAGTACGTCTCACCTCCATCTAGTTAAGTAATGCCTGGTCTGTCATTTTCTTTTTTTTCTTCCAGGAAGTTCAGCTACTTGTTTCATAGAATGTTTCATGTATTTCTGTTCCATTTCTTTGAAATGTTAAAGAGGAAAACAAACTTTTTGCACAGAGAGCAACTCTGACATCAATTATGTCTTGATTGTTTTTTCCCTCCCAGTGTTGCCTAGTTTTCCATTTCTTTCTTTCTTTTTTTTTTTTTTTTTGCCAGTCCTGAGCTTGAGCTCAGGGCCTGAGCACTGTCCTTGGACTTTCTCAAGGCTAGAGCTCTACCATTTGAGCCTCAGCACCACTTCTGGCTTTTTTTTTTTTTTTTTGTATGTACCTGGTACCAAGGACTCGAACCCCTAGCTTTGTGCATGCTCGGCAACCACTTTAACCACTAGGCCAAACTCCTGGCCCTAGTTTTCCATTTCTTATCAGATGCCTACAGGGATATTTTTTTTTTATTGTAATTAGTAAAAGGGTTACATGATATTTGCCAGATAGAAGGTGCATTAATTCACATACATTGATACCCTTTCACATGTCTTGGTACCCGTTTCCCTCCCCCCCCACACCCCCCTACAGGGATATCTTAACTGAGTTTAATTCAATTCTGATACTAAGTGATCTTTAGGTAGAGACATAATTGGTTAAGAGTACATTACTGTAAGACTGCCCAATTCAGGACCACCTCCTTAGAAAATACAATTTCTAGAATGGCTTATAAAATTCAAAGAAACATTTACTTACAGTGTGTACAGCACCAGTCCACTTTCCTTACCCCTTTTTCCTCCTGGATACTACAAAGTTATCTCCTTTCTCCCCTCTCCTCTTCCTGAGAAGTCTCTTAGATTGATTCGTATTCATATACAAGTAAACATGTATATGGATATATAAACATATGTGTATGCCCGTGGGTATGTATATCTTTTAGGTCTAGCTTTCACATATGAGTGAAAGCATACGATTGGGATTTTTTTGAGCTTGTCTTATCTTAGTTTGGTGTCCTCAAGTTGCGTCTGTTTTCCTTAACATGATATGACTTCGTATTTCTTTATAGCTCTATAATACTCAATAGTATTGTATGTGGGTATATGTGTATATATGAGTGTATGTTTGTGTATGCATGCATAGACCGTATCTTTATCCACTGTTGATATCTTTATCCTGGTTGATTCCATGGGTTTTGTGAATAGTGTTGGAATAAACAGAATGTGCATGTGTCTTTATGGTATATTACTCTCCTTTGGATGTATTCCAGTAGTTGTACAGCAGGGTAATAAGAAAGGTTTATTTTCATGCTTTTGAGGAACACTTATCCTTCCATATTGATGTTGACAAACTGTACTAGTTTACATTTCTACTGTCTAAGGAACCCTCTCAAGCATTTATTTTTTTGTTTTCTCACTGGTTCTGAAATGAGAATGTTAGAACTGAAATGATATAGACTTTTAGTGTACTTTTGATTTGTATTTTCTTTTTCACGAAGGATAGTGCACACATACACATGCATGTGTATTTTTTTCTTTTTGCCAGTCCTGGTGCTTGAACTCAGGACCTGAGCACTGTCCTTGAACTTTCTCAAGGCTAGTGCTCTACTCCTTGAGCCATAACAGCTTTTTCTATGTATATGATACCAAAAAATCGAACCCAGGGCTTCATGTATACTAGGCAAGCACTCTACCAGTAGGCTACACTCTGGCCCTAGAATATTTCTTCATGTGTGTGTTAGCTATTTGTGTTTCTTCTTGTGGAAACATTCTCTCCCCCCAACCTCCATTCTGTGTGCTTGCTCTTGGTTCTAGTGATTGTTTTGCTATGCAGAAACCCTTAATTTTTTTTTTTTTTTCTAGTCGTGGAGCTTGAACTCAGGGCCTGGGCATTGTTCTAGGGCTTTCTCGAGGCTAGCACTCTACTACTTGGGTCACAACTGCACTTCTGTTTTTTTGTTGTTGTTGTTTTTTGTTTTTTTTGGTGTATGTGGTACTGAGGGATTAAACCCAGGGCTTGGTGCATGCTAGGCAAACATTCTACCACTAGGCTATGCTCCCTTTTTTGCCAGGTATTGGTGGCTCATGTCTATAATCCTAGCTACTCAGGAGGCTCAAATTTAAGGATTGCTTCGTGGTTTGAAGGCAGCTCAGGCAAGAAAACTTGCCTTGACGTTCAAGTATCTTCTGAGTAGTTACTCAGTAGTGACATTGTGGCCCAAGTGGTAGAGTGCTAGTCTTGAGCAAAAGAAGCATAGAGACAGTGCCCAAGCCCTGATAAGATTTGAAAGAAAGAAATTTTAATGAGCTGAATGAGTAAACTTTAGTGATTATTATTCACTTGAATAGGGTACTGTAAGATCTTTTGAAACAATGTGACATCTTGCCTTTAGATTTTGTGCTCAGTTTCTCAAGGCAGTATTTCTATTTTCTTTAATTTAGCTCCAAGTGGGAATAAAGAAATCATTTCACATATCAGTCAACATGGAGGAAAATGGCCTTACTGGTTTAAAAAAATGGGTGAGTTATTCTGCATATTAAAAAAAATATATTGGAGGCTGGGGCTGTATTTCGGTGTAGAGGCTTGCTTACCATGTATGAGATCATGGATTTGTTCTGTCATGATCAGTATCAGTAATGCTGAGCATGGTAGTACAAGCTGTTCAGGAAGCTGATAAGGATGATCATTTGAGTTCACCAGTTCAGACCAGTGGAGTCTTACGTTACTAAAACAAATTATATTTAAGGTAGAATTGTACTGACTTGTTTCAGTTTGTCATTTATCTAGAAAATATCCAAAAGCTGGGAAATTACACATTGAAATTACAAGTTGTATTGAATGAAAGCAATGCAGACACCTATGCAGGAAGACCACTCCCATCTAAAGCAATTAAGTTTTCTGTTAAAGGTAAGCAAAATGCTAACATGATTGCCTATACTAAAAGTTTCATCAAAGGTCATAAGATGGATAATAAATGATACTTCCTTTCCATTTTAATTATTAAATGATTTTTACATCTACTTTAGAATCACATTCCTTCTTATTTTTTTAAATTTATTTAGAGAATATTAGTTTCTGTAATCAAACCCACATAGATAAGACCTTACATATTTAATAGTGTGTTTACCCCTGTACAAATGAAAAAAAATTAAGTTTAACGTTTCTAGACCAGTATGGCTATTAATTTCTGTACAATGCCAACTCAACACGGTAAACTGGGATACTTTTTTCCAAAGTTGACAGCATAGCTAAAGTTTCCAAAAATTCAAATACATTCCTTCTTATTTTTGTTTTATTTTTTATTTTTTTGCCAGTCCTGGAGCTTGATCTCGGTCTGAGCACTGTCTTTGAGCTTTCTCAAGGCTAGTGCTCTACTACTTGAGCCATACTTGTGCTATAGTGCCACTTCTGGCTATTTCTGTGAATAATTGGGAATAAGAGTGTCATGGACTTTCCTATCAGGGCTGGCTTCCAACTTAAGTAGCTAGGATTAATTATAGGCTTAACTCACCAGTGCTCGGCTGGAAACATTTTTTATATTTTGCCAGTGCTGGGTTGAACTCTGGGCCTGGGTGCTGTCTCTGAGCTTCTTTTGCTTAAGGCTCGTGCTCTGTCTACTACTTGAATCACAGTACTACTTGCAGCTTTTTTGTTTATTGGACATAAACAGTCTCAGACTTTTTTTGCCCAGCCATGAGATCTTAGCCTTCTGAGTAGCTAGGATTACAGCTGTGAACCACCCAGTGCAGCTGTAAGCATTTTTTTTTTTCCAGTCCTGGGCTTAAGCTCAGGGCCCGAGGACTGTTCTTGGATTTTTCTCAAGGCTAGAGCTCTATCACTTGAGCCTCAGCACCACTTCTGGCTTTTTCTAAGTATGTGGTACCAAAGAATCGAACCCGGGTCTTCGTGCTTGCTAGGCAAGCACTCTACCACTAGGCCAAACTCCCAGCCCAGCTGTAAGCATTTTTGAGAATTTAACAAATCTTGTGGTTTTATTTCCAGTATTCCTACAGCTTGATAGAACTAGTCTTTTGACTTTTGGGAGTCCTGTAATATGATTCAGATAGGGTCTCAACTTTGTTATTATTCCAAGTTTGTGCCTCTCAAGTTTGTATGCTAAGTTAATTTTCCTTAGGCTCTTCAACTTTCAAATTATATTCTACTGACCTACCTCCCACCCTCCCTCCCTCTTTTCTTTCTTCCTTTCTTATCCTGGGGCTTGAAATCAGGGCCTGAACACTGTCCTTTGTCTTTTTTCCTCAAAGCTAACACTCTGCCACTTGAGCCATATGAACACTTCCAGCAGCTAGGCAAGCACTTTAAGCCAAACTCTTGGCCCCATACATTATTTTTTTTTAACTTATTTAATGACTTTGTTTTTATGTGGTACCAAGGAACTGAACCCAGGGCCTCATGCATTGTAGGGAAACACCCTACCACGTAAGCCACAATACCACTTCTGCATTTCTTTTTGTTGTTTCTTATCTTTTGTGGGGCTTGAACGCTGAGCCTGGGCTCTGTCCCAGAGCTATTCAGTACAAGACTAGCCACTTTGAGCCAGAGGACCACTTCTGATTTTCTGGTGATTAACTGGAGATAAGAGTTTCAGAAGCTTTGGTATGTGATCCTGATTTCAGCCTAGCTAGAATTATAGGTGTGAGCCATTGTTGCCCAGCAGTGTTTCTTGTAAGTTACCAGGAATGGCCAAAAATTACCAAACTAGACTTTGAGTTTTTTTTTTTAATTTTCTTTTTTTCCGTGGTAATGGGGTTAGCACTCCGGGTCTAATGATTGATGTAGATCACTTGAGCCACATGTCAAGGCTGAGAGTACTGCTTTTTGTGGGGGTTTTTTGGTGTTATTTTTGGCCAGTCCTGGGGCTTGAACTCAGGGCATGGGCACTGCCACTTGAGCCACAGAGCTACTTTTGACCTTTTCTGTTCATTTGGTGTTGAGGAATTGAACCCAGGGCTTCATGCATGCTAGGCAAGAATTCTGCCACCAAGCCACATCCTTAGCCAACTGAGATTACTCTCTTAGAATATCTTGCTTTTGTGTTTTGGCCAGTCCTGGGGCTTGAACTCAGCGTCTGAGCAATGTCCTTGGGCTTTCTCAAGGCTAGAATTCTGCCACTTTAGCCTCAGCACTACTTCTAACCATGGGATTGAACCCATGGTTTCATGCATGCTAGGCAAGCACTCTACCACTAGGCCACACTCCTGGCACCTACTTTAGGGCTTCAGCATTGTTCAGTGGTAGAGCATGAACTCAGTGTATTCAAGGCCTGAGAATTTTAAACCCCTCACCCAAACACACAAACAAAAACAAAGAAATGAATAGCTGGTTTGTAAAAGGTTCTTAATTGTAATATTTATTTTATATGCTGTAACTACTTTCACATGATCACTTCTTTCCCTTTCAAACTTAGCATATCCTTTCAGAGTACTGTTTTGTTTTGTTTTGCCTAGAAGTTCTTTGTTGTGATAAATATTACTGCTTTAATAAGTCACTGTTTAAAAAACATCAATATTTTTACATCTGGAATTTTACTTTTGTGTATGGTATGAAATAAAGTTCTAACTTTCCCATGTGGATGATAAGTAATAGCTTAATGTTTAAACAAATTTAATATGCCATCTTTCCAATACATGAATGGGTCTGTTTCTGATGGCTTGTGAGTTTTCTGACAAAATTGTTTTATGTTTTTTTTGTTTGTTTTTGTTAAAGAGGGCAAGCCAGAGAAATTTTCTTTTGGTCTTCTGGATCTTCCTTTCCGTGTTGGAGTTCCCTTCAATATCCCTTTGGAGTTTCAGGATGAATTTGGTCACACTAGCCAACTAATAACTAATATTAAGCCAGTTCTTGAAGCAAGGTAATTTGAAAAGCTAGTTTGTATTTACCTTTTAGTATTTGCTAAGCAGCTGATGTCCAGTTATGTTTATGCATGTGTGATGAGAACTGCATTATAGACATTTTTAAGTGTTTACTGAATGTTAAGGTATTCGGGGGTTTATTTAGCCCTCCATTGTTCTCTGCAACTATAATAAAATTGTTACAGTGAAGGTTATCTTTTGACTACATTAACATTTGAAGTCATTTAGGTCTTCACATCATTCCTTTTGCAACTATGATATGATGTCCTGGTAGCTGCTGCTATTAGCTGCTACTGTTTCCTGAGAGTTAGAGCCACTTAATGATATTGTAGTTCTTTTTGTTGCTTCAAAAAGGCATAAACAATAAAGTTTATATTTGCCATTGAGATTTCAGTCATTAAAATTTACTTTGTAGAATGTGATTGATTTACATTAAGAAAAAGATTTGAGAAAGTTAATAGCATGTCCTGTGATGTCATGGAGGATTTTCAGTGTTTGTCATTGTTCTGTTCTGTGGTGCTTCGGAGAAGTTGTCCATAAGTCATAAAAAATAACATATTTCTTCTGAAATTTTTACATTGACTGCCTAATTTGGTTTGGTGTATTTACAGTGCTGTAGATCTACAGTTTTTAATGCATGCTGTGTGTATCTTTTATTTCCTCTTCACTCTTTTCTTTGTGGTGGAATTGTTTGTTTGCTCTGTCTGTCTGTCTGTCTGTCTGTCTGTCATCTGTCTATTGCAGGCACCTGAGAGCTAGCAAAGTGAAAACAGATAACTCCCCTCTGGTAGCTCATAGCCAGCCTAATGAGATGCATGGCTGTGAATATTTAGTTATAAAACTATTCCTGCTAGGCACCCCTGGCTTATACCTGTAATTGTAGCAATTCAGGGTAGAGGTGGACGCTAGGATGATCATGGTTTAGGTCAGCACAGGCAAAAAGTTTACGAATTTCTCTCTTAAACAATAGCTTGGTACAGTCAGTGGTATGTGCTTGTCATCCCAGCTGGATGGGAGGCTGAGATTAGAAGAGGTTTGGGTCCAGTCCAGCTTGGGCAATAAAAGCTCACCAGAACCCATTTCAGCTGAAAAAGATGGGTGTGGTGGTGCGTACCTGTCATTTGAGCTAGAATAGGAAGTAGGAGCATAGGGGTAGGTTCAAGTTGGCCTGGGCAAATAATGATAGCCTATCTCAAAATTAAGTAGAGAAAGGATATAAATAGAGAAATGATGTTGTAGAAAGCCTGCCTAGCTAGTACAAGGCTTTAAGTTCAAGCCCCCTTATCACCAAAAAATACTCAGAATACTCGGCTGTTGTGGTCACTCCTGTAATCCTAGGTACTCATGAGGCTGAGATCTGAGGATCAAGATTCATAGCCAGCCTGGGCACAAAAGGACCTGAGACTCTTATCTGCAGTTAACCTCTAGAAAATGGGAAGTGGGACTTGGCTCAAAGGGTAGCCTTGACAAGGCTGAAGAGCTCAAGGACAATGCCCAGGCCCAGGGATAGGTTGGCAGCCTTGAGCCATATTGCTCCAGCAGAACGCCCAGGCTGAGTTCAAGCCCTATGACCCATGCCCCCCCAAAAAAAAATAGCTTAAAATTTTTTTTTATTAAAGAATTTATTAACATTGATTTTTACATCATATTTCAAATGACATATTTAACAAACAAGTATTCAAGAAAGGAATCTATATACAATCACTGGCACTTAGATTTTAGAACGTAATTAAAATTAGGCTGCAGGTTTGTATGTCATAGATACATATTAATCTATGCAATAAAACATGTTTATAGAGTCATACATTTTTATGTCTATGTAGTTGTATTTATATTTCCAATACCATGTCCATAGCATTGTTTGTTTGTTTTTTTTGCCAGTCCTAGGCTTGAGCTCAGGGCCTGAGTCAGTACTGCCCTTGGTTTTTTTTCCCACAAGGCTAAAACCCTGTCACTTGAGCCACAGCACCACTTCTGGCTTTCTTCTATGTGTATGGTACCAAGGAATAGAATCTGGTTCTTAGTACATGCTTGGCAAGCGCTCTACCACTAGGCAAACTCCTGGCCCCAAATTTTTCAATTTTTTTCTTCAAGTTCCAGCGTTATCACCTACTTTGTTGCCTTCCTTAATGTGTAAGACTTTCTTTCTTCCTTTTTTCTTTTTAGAAAGATGAATTAAAGGTGCTAATAGCTCATTTCCAGACTATTTGTAAGTACTTCAGAGGACGTTTAACAGGAATTTTTTTTTCTAGTGGTTTATCTTTACATTATGAAGAAATAACCAAAGGACCAAATTGTGTAATTCGAGGTGTTACAGCTAAGGGCCCTATAAACTCTTGTCAAGGCAAGGTAAGAAATGTGCACAAATGTTACAATAGTTATTTTTTGTTTATTATTAAGTAGTTGTACAGAGTGTTATAAGTACAAGGAATAGTTGTTTCCTATACAATAAAAGTAGGAAATTGTGTTAAATGACCTGTTTGAAAAAACAAAATGATAAGTAATACCGAGTTTCTTTAAATTAGCCAGCATCATCATCTGACTTAATAGTTTCATTTGTAGGAAATACTGGAATACTTAATGTTTTAAGAATTAAATTTTATTTATATCATTATTTGAAACAACTTTTTCAATAGTTTTGAATTAGTATACCATTCTCCTATATTTTCTCTCATTTATGCCTTGGAACAAAAATGATAAATAGAAATCTTTGGAACTTTTAACTCCTATCTTTAAGCATATTGCGTAGTTTTTTTAAATAAAGGGAAGCTTAATGAGAGATGTGGCCAAGGAAAGGTACTTAAAAACTTGAATAAGGCCGGGAGTTTGGCCTAGTGGTTAAAGTGCTTGCCTAGCATGCATGGAGACCCGGGTTCGATTCCTTGGTACCACATACATAGAAAAGTCAGAAGTGGTGCTGAGGCTCAAGTGGTAGAGCTCTAGCCTTGAGAAAGTCCAAGGACAGTGCTCAGGCCCTGAGCTCAAGCCCAGGACTGGCAAAAACAAAACAAAACAAAACAAAAAAAAAAAACTTGAATAAGGTTTTAATTAGCTGCATTCTCCTTTAATTTCTCAAATCCAGAAAGTAGCTAATGGGGAAAAGTGGTTAATGTTTTAATTACATTCCCTCTACAATATTGCAGTTAATTTAAAATATTTTTTCTATTAGTTTGATGTTAAAATAAAGCATGTTGTGGACTGAAAAAAACAAATAATGGACAGAGATAAAGAGGGAAGGAAGGAAGGAGGGAATCTTAATACCTAACCTCAGATGATAGGTAACAGTCAAACCTTGGCACACCAAAAAATAATTTATAAAATTACCTGAGCTGGGCACCAAAGGCTCATGCCTGTAATCTACTCAGGAGGCTGAGATAATTCATGCTATATGTATGAGTTGAATGTAAATTAATTTTCATGTTTAGCTTATTAAAGAATTTATTAATATTGATTCTACATCATATTTCAAATGACATTTAACAAATAAGTATTCAAGAAGGGATTTTCTATATGCAGTCACTGGCACTTAGATTTTATAACATAATTAAAATTAAGGTGAGGGTTGTATGTCATAGATACATATTAATCTATGTAATAAAACATTACGTCTATAAGAGTACATAGCCCATTCATGTTTAGTTTTGAGACCCATGTGTCCCATTCCCAAGATGTCTTTTCGTTCTTTTCTAAGATTCCAAATACTTCATCAAGCCTTTTAGATTCAGAATAATGAACCTTTATAATGAACCTTTATATACTATTTTGTAGAGAACAAACATGTCTTCCTTCCTTCCTTCCTTCCTTCCTTCCTTCCTTCCTTCCTTCCTTCCTTCCTTCCTTCCTTCCTTCCTTCCTTCCTTCCTTCTTTGGTTGGTCCATGGGGCTTGAATTCTGTGCCTGGGCACTGGCCTGAGCTATTCAGCTCAAGGCTAACAGTCTACCACTTGAGCGGGAGCACCACTCCAGTTTTCTGGTAGTTAATTGGAGATAAGTCTCATGGACTTTTTTCCTTGGGCTGGCTTTGAATCAATATCCTCAGATCACAGTTCCTGAGTAGCTAGGATTACAGGTGTGAGCCACCATGCTCCCAGCTGACTTATATATCTTTTTTTTTTTTTGCCAGTCCTGGGTTTGAGCTCAGGGCCTAAGTACTGTCTTTGGACTTTCTCAAGGCTAGAGCTCTACCACTTGAGCCTCAGCACCATTTCCGGCTTTTTTCTATGTATGTGGTACCGAGGAATTGAACCCCGGTCTTCGTGCATACTAGACAAGCACTCTACCACTAGGCCAAACTCCCAGCCCCAGACTTGTATATCTTTTAAGCTTGCACTTTAAAATAACTTCAGATAATCCAGTGTTTGTGAGAGGATATAGTTATATAGAAAGTATATTAACTATATGTTAAAATCATCAAATTAATGGTGACAATATTATTTAGAAGATGGATGTTATATTGTTATTGTTATTATCAGTTCAGAGTCATCCAGAATTCTACATTCCACTTACAAATTTTAAGATACTTAATATTTAAATTATTAATATTTAATATTTTTATTTTATTTCACATAAAAATAATGCCTATCATAATTGTGGAAATTATTCAGATATATTTTTTCAGTTTGAAGAAGCTCCTATCCTAGTCAAGTAGTATGTCTCAAGTCCCTTATGATAATTTTAGTATATAGAAAATCGGTAAGTAGATTTCTGTAGGTATATTAAAATGGGAAGCAAATGGAATTGAAATGATAAACTGGTTAAGTATATATTTAGGACTTTGGTTTAATTTTTACTATTTTATTCAACAGAATTTTAACTTGAAGGTTGTTCTGCCGGGTTTAAAAGAAGATTCTCAAATTTTGAAAATTCGGCTACTACCTGGTAATGTTATTTAATATATATTCTGTTTTCCCACCTTTTTGCCAGTCCTGGGGCTTGAATTCAAGGCATGAGTGCTGTCCTTGAGCTTTCTCAAGGTGAGCCCTCTATCATTTGAGCCACAGCCCCACATCTGGCTTTTTCTCTGAATGTGGTACTGAGGAATTGAACCCAGGGCTTCATGCATGCTAGGCAAACACTCTTCCACTGGGTCGTTCTCCCAGAATGCATATATACATATATATGCATGCAGTTGGTCCTTGGCTTTTTAAATGTGCTTTTTTTTTTTTTTTTTTTTTTTGGACAGTCCTGGGTCTTGAACTCAGGGCCTAGGCACTGTCGTTGGACACTTTTTGCTCAAGGCTAGCACTCTTCCACTTGAATCACAGCTCCACTTCCAGCTTTTTCTGTATGTGGTATTGAGGAATTGAACCTAAGGCTTTATGAATGCTAGGCAAGCACTCTGTCACTAACCTATGCTCCCAGCCCAAGTGATGTTTTTTTCTTGTACTGGAAATGCATGTTCTTGTTTACTTTCATAAATTCAAGTTATTTCCTTCAAGGATGAATGAATTGATAAAGAAATGAAAATTGGCATATAGGTAGAAGTTTAAAAAATATTATTAATAACATTATTTTAGAGGTTAAACAAATGGATTTAAAGTAGTAATTTTTTTTTTTTTTTTTTTTTTTTGCCAGTCCTGGACTTAAGCTCAGGGCCTGAGCACTGTCCTTGGATTTTTCTCAAGGCTAGAACTCTACCACTTGAGCCTCAGCATCACTTCTGGTTTTTTCTCAGTATGTGGTACCAAGGAATCGAACCCGGGTCTTCGTGCATGCTAGGCATGCACTCTACCACTAGGCTAAACTCCAGGCCAGGATTTAAGTAGTAATTTTTTTTAGTGTTTTAAAATTATTATATTTTATCTTTGCTAATTATATAAGGACATTACCATTCAACATGTGAGTTTATAATTTATAAATAACACTCCTTGATCAGTATCACTCCTTTAATCATACTCCCCCCCCTTCAAGCAAAGCACAACCTTTTCGTTCAGTTTTTGTTTCATAGGATATGCATTGAATATGATGATTGCATTCCATCGTTGTCCTCATATTCTTAACTGGGTATTTCCAGTATTTTTTAAGTTAAGACCAAAAATTTATAAATTAGGCTATATCAAGATGAAAATCAAAGATTTTCAAATTACAAACTAGATTTTAACCAAAATTTTCGCTTACTAACCTTGTGTCTTATACAGAATATCAATTTCTTGAGGTTATTTTCCTTAATCTCTGTGTTTGTTATTCATAGGTGTTTACAGTAAAATGGACTTTCTGTAGACTTTAATTATTGGAAGTTTACTTAAGAATAGTGTGCTTAATTAAAACGTAGCACAATATCTAGCATATATTTGTAGTTTGGCTTGAACTCAGCACTTTGTGCTTTTCCTTAGCTATTTTTCTCAAGGTTGACTCTCAACCACTGAGGAGTAACTCTAAATCCTGTTACCTATAGTTAGCATAAATTATGTTTAGAAATAATGATAAGGGCAGGAGTTTGGCCTAGTGGTAGAGTGCTTGCCTAGCATGCACGAAGACCCAAGTTTGATTCCTTGCATGAAGAACTGGGTTTGATTCCTTGGTACCACATACATAGAAAAGTCGGAAGTGCTACTGTGGCTAAAGAGGTAGAGCACTAGACTGGAAGAAAGCTCAAGAACATTGCTCGGATACTTAGTCCAGTCCCCTTACAATCCTAGCTACTCAGGAGGTTAAGATCTGAGGATTGTGGTTCAAAGCCAGTTCAAAGCCATCCCAGGCACTAAAGTCAGAGAGATTCTTGCCTCCGGTTAATCACTAGAAAACTGGAAGTAGAACTGTGGAAGTAGAACAGGGGTACTAGGGTCCTAGGGTGGTGGTAGCCTTGAGCTGAGGAGCTCAGAGACAGGACCCAGGTCCAGAGTTGAAGCCCCACCACTGACCCCCCCCAAAAAAAAACAACAAAAAAACCCTATATATATATATATATCACATAAATTAATGATAAAGGAACAAATGAAATCAGAAGTCTAAAACCTGTTGTAGCGTACTCATGTTACAACTTTGTTTAGTAATAATAGACAATCCAATGAGTAATTGTTTTTATGTTTTTTGGGTTTTTTTTAATGTTATTCCATGATCTGATCTTTTAAATGCCTAGAAGCAGACATGTTATTCCTTCTGTTGGAGAAGTCGGGGATTTTGTAAAGTTAACGCTGTTAAATAGAAAAGTTTAATAAAATATTTCTCTTCTTGAGTATTTTTGCCCTCCATATCTTAAAGACTTACTTTTTTGTGGGTCATGGAGCTTTAACTGGGCCTGGACACTGTCCCTGAGCTCAAGGCTACCACCCTACCCTTGAGCCAAGCTCCAGTTGGTGTTTTTTAGAGGTTAATTGGAGATAAGAGTCTCAGTCTCAGGTCCTTTTGTGCCTGGTCTGGCTTTGAACCTTGATCCTCAGATCTGAGCCTCCTGAGTAGCTAGGATTGCAGGTGTGAGCCACCATGCCCGGCTAAAGATTTTTACTTTTATGGTTGATTTCTAGCCTGAGTTACTACTGTGTCATAGTCATAGAAATGACTGAGTGGGCCTCCTTCCCTCCCTCCTTTTGTCATTCTTTTTTGGCATTATTTATTACATGTTAAGTCTTTGATTGTTTTGACATTTTCATTATTTAGTTTTCGAAACACATTGAATATCTCTTCTTATATCTTTTTTTTTTTCTTTTTTTTTAAAGATTTCCAGATTTTATTTTTGGAATTGCATTCCAGGTATATAGTAATATCAGAAAGTTATTGTTTATGTACAAGCAATGTAACAATAGCAACTCCTTGAATGTCACGTCCTGGAGCTTATTCTGATTGTTACTAAATTTTATGTGCTAGGTTACTTAGACTGAAACAGTTGGAATCACAGACTGTCTACTTACTTAAGACTGTGACATTTGGAATCAGTAGTTAAGAGGAATGCTAATATCTGTATATTTACAATATTACTATATAATTTCTTGATAGGTCCCCCTCGTCGATTAAAAGTCAAACCTGATTCTGAATTTTTGGTTATAGAAAATGGGACAGCTTTCCCATTTCAGGTGGAAGTTTTAGATGAGTCAGAGAATATAACAACACAACCAAAACTGATTGTTCAATGTAAGGTAAGAGTAGTATAATAAACAATTAGATTTTATTTTGAATTCCTTGGTTGAAAATGGCATGAGCCACCATTGCCTGGCAGACTGTATCCTTATGGTAACCCTCACTCAGTATAGAAGTCTTCCTGATTATTGGAAAATTTATGTGATCATGTCAGTAGTAACTTTAAGCTAATAAACATGCCAGCTTTGCTCAGTTTCATGAAGAAATTTATAGATAATAATCTCCTTACTGTGTCTTTACTTAATTTAGGTGAACTATTTTGTTTATAGAACAATAATATCTTTCATGGTTAGCCATGGGTGAATACGTGAAATTGGGTAAAGACCACAAAAAGGAAAGGAAATCCAGTAAATGAAAGGAAATAAACAGGATTAAGTGACATGATTTTCCTTTGAAGAAAAGATATCTATATCACTATACTTTTCTTTATCACTATAGTATATCACTATACTATTCTTTATGTTTAGAAGTCCTAGAATTTTGATTTTTTTTTCTCCATAATCATCCAGTTTATTGCTAGAAATAGTAGTGAATTATTTAAAGATTTGCATGAAGTTTGAATAATTAATCGCATTTGTTGTTTGGGTCTTCAATTGTTTCGCATTCTTCTAGTTTTCAGGTGGTCCAAACCTTCCAGTTTATGTTGTGGATTGTAGTAGTTCTGGAACTAGCATTTTAACAGGACCTGTAATTCAAGTTCAGAATATTAAAAAAGACCAGACACTTAAAGCAAGAATTGAAATACCCGTAAGTTGTTTTTCTCATTGATATTGTATTGAGTGTTTTTTTTAACCTCACTTTTTTTTTATTTTTTAAAGAATTTATTAATGTTGATTTTTATATCATATTTTAAATGACAAGTTTAACATACAAGTGTTCAAGGAGGGAATCTCTATTTACAGTCACTGGGACTTAGTATTTAGAACTTAATCATAATTAGGCTAAGGGTTTGTATGTCACAGAAACATTAATTTATGAAATAAAACATAATGTCTATAGAGTCATAGGCTTTTATGTCTATATAGTTATGTTTATATTTCCATTACCATGTCCACAGCTTTGGGTATGCAGTTATTGAGTCCTCGCTCTTGTATTCTTTGGATTTAATAGCCACATATTAAGGATACCATGCGCCTTTTGATCCTTAGGTCTTGACTTGTCTCACTCAACATGATTCGCTCTAGATTCATCCACTTCCCTGCTAATGCCATTATTTTATCTTGTCTGTTGGTTATGTAGAATTCCATTGTGTATATATACCACATTTTCTGTATCCATTCATTTGCAGTAGGGCATCTGGATTGTTTCCATCGCCTGGCTATTGTGAATAGTGCAGAGATGAACATAGCTGAGCAGGTATCCTTATAATATATTGGGTCATGATGTTCAGGATAGAGGCCCAGAAGTGGTATGGTGGGATCCTAGGGAAGGTCTATTTTCAGTTCTTTAAGAAACCTCCACACTGCTTTCCAGAGTGGCTGAACTAGTTTACAATCCCACCAGGAGTGTGGTAGGGTTCCTTTTTCTCCACAACATCTGTTCCTTTTTCTCCCAGCATCTGTTGTCTGAGTTCAAAATCTTGGCCATTCTTGTTGGTGTAAGGTGGTATCTTAGGGTTGTTTTTATTTGCATTTCCTTTATGACCATAGATGATGAACATTTTCTCATATGCTTTTCTGCCATTTTAATCTCTTCTTCTGATAAGTGTCTCTTTAGTTCCCTTGCCCATCTAGTGAATGGTTTATTGGGTTTTGGGGGGATTAGTTTCTTGAGTTCCCTGTAGATACTGGATATTAAGCATTTGTCAGATGTATTGTTGGTGAATATCTTTTCCCAGTTGGTTGGCTGTCTCTCTACTTTTGCGACTATGTTTTTATGTGTACAGAAACTTTTTATTTTTAGGTAGTCCCATTTATTGAGTCTCTCTTCAATCTGTTGTGACCCTGGAATTCTGTTCAGGAATCTTTTGCCTGTGTCTATGAGTTCTAGTGTCTTTCCTACTTTATCATGTAGCAGTTTCACAGTTTCTGGTCTGACGTTGAGGTCTTTGATCCACTTTTGAGTTAATGCTTGTGCATGGCGAAAGGCTAGGGTCAAGTTCTAGTTTTCTGCATATGGCTGCCCAGTTTTGCCAGCACCAATAATTGAATAGGCTGTGTTTGTTCCACTGTATATCTTTGGCTCCTTTGTCAAATACAAGTTGACTGTAGGTATGTGGTTTTATTTCTGGGTCTTCTATTCTGTTCCACTGATCTTCTGGTCTGTTTTTGTGCCAATACCAAGCAGTTTTTGTTATTATGGCTCTATAGTAGAGTTTGAAGTCTGGTATTGTAATGCCTGCTGCATTGCTCTTTTTGCCTAGAAATGTTTTGGTATTCTAGGTCTTTTCTTGTTCCATATGACTCTTTGGATTATATCTTCTTTTTTTTTTTTTTTGCCAGCCCTGGGCTTCAGCTTAGGGCCTGAGCACTGTCCTTGGACTTTCTCAAGACTAGAGCTCTACCGCTTGAGCCTCAGCACCATTTCTGGCTTTTATCTATGTATGTGGTACCGAGGTAATCGAACCCGGGTCTTCATGCATGCTAGGCAAGCACTTTAACCACTAGGCCAAACTCCCGTCCCCTGGATTATATCTTCTGTTTCCGCAATTTGTCTTTGGGATTTTGATGGGGATTGCATTAAATTTGTGTATCAATTTTGGCAGTATAGCCATTTTCACTATGTTGGTTCTCCCTAGCCATAAGCATGGGATGTCTTTCCATTTCCTAGTGTCCTCTTTAATTTCTTTCATTAGGTTTTTATAGTTTTCATTGAATAATTCATTTGCTTCTTTATTAAATATATTCCTAAGTATTTTATTCTTTTGGGGGCTATTGCGCATGGGATGATTTTCTTGATTTGGTGTATTGAATTTTAATAGAAAAGCCAAAGTTGTTTGACTTTTTCATAAGGTTTGATGTGGTTTTTTAGTCCTAGGGGAGAACAGATGATGTAAAGTAGAATTGTGACACTTTGAATCACATATTAGTAGAATGATTTATCAGACTTCTTACATTATCTCTATTACTCATTTACATTTCCCCAAATCTATTTTATTTTTTTATTTTTGATCAATTTTAGGTTTTGGCATTGTCCCTGAGCTCTTCACCTCCAGGCTACCTACCCCCGGCCTGGGCGGGCCTGGGCGTTGTCTTTGAGCTCTTCTGCTCAAGGCCACCACCCTACCCTTGAGCCAATCCCCACTTCTTGTTTTCTAGAGGTTAATTGGATATAAGTTTCAGGTCCTTTTGTGCCTGGGCTGGCTTTGAACCTTGACCCTCAGATCTCAGCCACCAGAGTAGCTAGGATTACAGGTGTAAGCCACTGGGCCTGGCTCAAGGCTATTTCATTTTATTAGAGAATTTATTAACATTGATTTTTACATCATATTTCAAATGACATGTTTAACTGTGCTATTTATTTTTTTGCCAGTCCTAGGGCTTGAACTCAGGTTCTTGGGCACTGTCCCTGAACACTTTTTGCTCAAGGCTAGTGCTCTGTCACTGGAGCCATAGCACACTTGTGGCTCTTTCTGTGTATGTGGTACCAAGGAATTGAACCCAGATCTTTGTGAATGTTAGGCAAATACTCTACCATTAGGCTATGTTCTCTGCCCCTATTTATTTATTTATTTATTTATTTTATCTCATCTCAGTTATGAGGATTGAACTCTGGGTCTGGGCATTGTCCCTGAGCCCTTCTGCTCATAACTAGTGCTCTACCACTTTGGTCCACAGCTCCACTTCCAATTTTCTGGTGGTTGATTAGATGTAAGAGCTCTTGGATCTCAGCCTCCTGAATAGCTAGGATTCAAGTTGTGAGCCACTGCGACCCAACTGTTCACCCGTTTTTTTTGTTTGTTTGTTTGTTTTGCTTTTTCCCCCCTGTATCAAGGCTTGAACTGAGGGTCCTGATAATTCACTAAGCTTTCTTGCTTGCCTGTGCTTTACCATTTGAACCAGCCCTATTTTGTTCTTTTTGAAAGTGAATAAAAGACCCAATTTGTTTTCTTAATTCTTTTCTCTCCCTCCCTCCCATCTATCTATTTGTCTATCTTAAAATTTAGGGGGTTGGGAGTTTGGCCTGGTGGTAGAGTGCTTGCCTAGCATGCACAGAAACCTGGGTTCGATTCCTTAGTACCACATACATAGAAAAAGCCAGAAGTGGTGCTGTTGCTCAAGTGGTAGAGGACTAGCCTTGAGAAAGCCTAAGGCCAAAAACAAAACAGAAAAGAAATGAGAAAATATCCCTCCTCTCCCCAGACTGGTACAGTATTTTGTAAATACATACTACTAGTACTTTTGGTTTTGGTTTTTCTTGTTTCCATTTCCTGCGGGGTCTTTTTTTGGGGGACAATCCTGGGGCTTGAACTCTGGGCCTGGATATTGTCCCTGAGCTCTAGAGCTCAAGGCTCTCACCCTTCCCCTGGAGCCACAGCACCACCTTGGTTTTCTAGTGGTTTGTTGGAGATAACAGTCTCACAGACTTTAGTGCTTGGGTTGGCTTTAAACGTTGATCCTCAGTTCTCAGCCTCCTTAGTATCTAGGATTATAGAGATGAGCTATGGCCCCTAGCTCTTTTCTTTCTTTTCTTTTCTTTTGTCTTTTTTTTTTTTTTCTTTTTTTGCGAGTCCTGCGCTCCAGCTCAGGGCCTGAGCACTGTCCTTGGACTTTCTCAAGGCTAGAGCTCTACCACTTGAGCCTTGGCACCATTTGTGGCTTTTTTCTATGTAAGTGGTACCCAGGAATTGAACCTAGGTCTTTGTGCATGCTAGGCATGCACTCTACCACCAGACCAAACTCTGAGGCCTCACCCTCTTTTTTTTTTTTAATTAAAGCATTTATTAACATTGATTTTTGCATCATTTTTTTTAAAGATAGTTTTATTTTGTGTATAAGGTGGCTTTAGATTTGAGATATTCCTGCTTAAGGATTCTAAGTACTGTTGGGTACAGTGCCACACCTGTCTAAAAGACTCAGTTTCTATTTCTTTGGTGGAATTGGGTTTGAACTTAAGGCCTCCTGCTTTCTAGGTAAGTATTCTTAAGCCATGCCTGCAAACCTTGTTTTGCTTATTTTTCAGATAAGGTCTCGGGGCTTTTGCCATGAGGTTCACTCAGACCACCATCCTAAGTAGCTAGGGTCATCCTAGTATGTCACTGTGCCTGGTCCATATTCAAGAATCTCTGCTTATTTAATTTGTTTTTTTTCTGTGTTAGGGATCAAAGCAAGGACATTGAATGTGCTACCCAAATACTGTCCTTGGGCTTTCTCAAGGATAGAACTCTACCACTTAACCACAGCACCACTTGTGGATTTTACTATGTATATGGTACCCTCCCTAGCAGTTGATAATCTTAAGATATTTAGTATGCATTTCCTTTTTGCAATAGAGAAAGCATTTTTTTTTTTTTGTCATGAGGTTTGAACTCTGGGCCTGGGCGCTGTCCTTGAACTCTTCAACATAGGATTAGTGGTTTGCCATTTTGAGCCACAGTGCCACTGCCTTATTTTTTTTTTGTGTGTAGGTACTAGAGCTTGAATTCAGAGTTTTGTGCTCTCATTTGGGTTTTTCACTCAAGGATGAAGCTCTGCTACTTCAACTTTTCTTTTGGCTGGTTAATTGGAGATATTCTCATGAACTTTTCTGCTCAGGCTGGCTTTGAACTGCAATTCTCAGATCTCAGCCTCCTGTGTAGCTAGGATTATAGATGTGAGCCAGTAGTGCCAGGCAGTAGTTTTGAATACATTCGGAAACAATGAAGACGGATTACGTTTGGCCCAAATAAACTTCTTGTTGATTTAAGAATATAACCAAGGAGGCCGGGAGTTTGGCCTAGTGGTTGAGTGCTTGCCTAGCATGCACGAAGACCCGGGTTCGATTCCTTGGTACCCCACATACATAGCAAAAAGCCGGAAGTGGTGCTGAGGCTCAAGTGGTAGAGTGCTAGCCTTGAGAAAGTCCAAGGACAGTGCTCAAGCCCTGAGCCCACGCCCAGAACTGGCAAAAAAAAAAAAAAAAAAAAAAAAAAAAAAAAAAAAAAGAAAAGAAAATAACCAATACCATTAAAATTGAGTCATTTGAAATTCGATGATATAAAATGTGGAATTATTACTGGTACAGTGATCTGTTAATTAGAAACCTGCAAATATAAGCAGTATAAAGTGATCCGTCATCATCACCATAATGGAACTCAATTCTTCAGCAGTAATAATTGATTCACTATAAATTTAAAAATATAAAAGTTTAATACCAATGTCAATCATTCTGTGTCACTTCCTGTATGTTTTCTCTTTTCCTAGAGTTGTAAAGATGTGTTGCCAGTGGAAAAAACTATTAAGTTGCTTCCCAGTAGCCATGTTGCACAACTACAGATATTTAGTGTAGAAGGACAAAAGGCAATCCAGATCAAACATCAGGACGAGGTTAATTGGATAGCAGGCGATACTATGCATAATCTTATTTTTCAAATGTATGATGAAGGAGAAAGAGAAATAAATATAACTGCGGCTTTAGCAGAAAAAATTAAGGTAAGTATCTCAGATTATGTCTTTGTATAAAGAAATTTAACAGTTGTGTTTGGAAGACTATTTGAGCTTTTGTGCTTAATGATAATACCACACCACTTGAGCCACAGCTCCCCTTTCAGCTTTTTGGTAGTTAATTGGAAATAAGAATCTCACCAACTTTTTGTGCCTGGAATTTGAACAACAATCCTCAGATTTTAGTCTCCTGAGTAGTAGGATTACAGTAGTAGGAATACATGTTCCAATGGTTCCCAGCCTCTAGAATGCTTTATAGACAACTGCTATTACTTAAAATTCTGGGAAGTAGAGATAAGGCTCCAGTTGTAGAGCACCAATCTTGAGCAAAAGAGCCAAGTGGGAGTGTAAGTCTCTGAGTTCAAACCCTAGAAGTAGCACCAAAAAAATAAAATGAAATGATGAAATGAAATTCTGTGTTAATAATTTAGGTTAACTAAGCGCCTTTTTTTGGGTAAATATTCTAGATTGAAATGTAGATGATTCACATATGACAAGTTGGTACTTAAGTGTGATGCTGATTCAAAAGGAAAATTTCTAACTTTGGGGTTTTATTTAGTTTTGTACTTCCTGATTAGAAGTCACAGTTAAGGTGATCAGTTTGCCAAGTAATACATTTGTAGCTATTCTGAGGACACCAGACGAAGTATTAAAAACAAATGGAAATAAGGTTGACAGTAGTTCCTTTATTTGGTAATTTGGAATTGATATACCACTCTGATGGTATGTTGCTTAGAAGACAGGTTTTGTTTTTTCCTGAGCCTTCTGTCATATAAAGGTAACATTTAGGCCTTACTAGGACACAATTAGTATCTCATTGAACAGAAAATGAAATAAAAGCTCTTAGGTTCTTAACCCTATAAAATAACTTCATAGCATTGCCTTTTTGGTTGATTGAAATCATGGGCGGCTTATGTTTGCTTCATTCAACGTCCTCTTAGTTCTGGTACAATGACACAACATGTGTTCCTAATAATGATTATGCTTAGATAAACAATTCAGTAAAAATCACAAGACTTAATAATTAAGGTGGAATAGAATTAGAAAAACTGCATTGAAACTTGATCAGTAACTTATTAGAGAAAGAGTCAGAAGCCCAGTAAAACAGTGGCAAAAGCAGGAATAACTTTTGTGTACATTAATAGAGAAATAATATGGCATTTTAACCTCTTAGGGCAGTTACAGGAAGGATTGCTGCTTGTGAATTACTGTGAAATTGAATGGAGTATTGTAAGATGTATGTGGATGAGTGTGGCTTATCATATACAGCCAACTTAAGGTGACTGATGTCACAATATAGTTGTGTGTTCCCTCTGGTTCAGTTCGGAGTAATTTTGTTTTCACTTACATTTTCTTTTGTGGATGAAATTATGCTTAATTAAGTAAAAGTGAATTTCCTTTGTTTCCTTTGTTCCCTAATACAATAACAGCATTAGAACAGATTTGTACTTTCAAATCCAGCATTGTAGAAGAACTTACCAAAGGCAATTAATTACATCAGTAGACAACTTTAACTTTTTCTTTGTTTCCTAAAGAGATAAAAGTCCTTAAATACTGTGAGTGAGAAAATAATTTTCTTAAGTTCCAGATTTCATTGAGGCAGTTAGAAGGCATCAACATCATGGGCCCTTCTGTAAGAGATTCCAAGTAAAATTTTGGAGCATTGACATCTTTTTTTTTTTTTTTAATTGTATTTTATTGTCAGGGTAGAGCATTGCCATCTTGAGACATAATGTTATACTCTTTACCTAGCCTGTCTCCAGTAATAAAATAGGTAATTTAAGAAGATAGTTTAGTAAGGGCTTAACTGACCTTATTTTTAAAAGTTATTTGCAATAACTCTTCCTCTAGTTGGTTTATTTTTTTCATAACAAGAGCATGGAGAATTAAAAGAAAAATAGTTTGGATATTGCCAGTCAGGGCACTAAAGTCCCTGAGATTCTTACCTCCAGTTAACCACCAGAAAACAGGAAGTGGTGATTCCGCCGTACTACAAACACAGAAAAGGCCAGAAGTGGTGCTGTGAGTCAAGGGGGTAGTGTTGTAGCCTTGAGCTGAATTGCTTAGGGACAGTGTCCAGACCCTGAGTTCATCTCCCATGACCGACAAAAATAACCTTTAAAACAGTTTTCTTTTTTCCCTCACCCACAAAGGTAGATAAGAAATATTAGAAAAGCTATTCCAATGTGTGTGTATGTTCTTTATCATTCTGTTAAGCTTATAGCCTACATTTATAATCTTACCACATAACATAGTATGTTAGCGATAATGTATATTGGAGAGGACTATCATCATTTTTAAATTATGTACTTGCTTGCTTGCCAATTGAAGATGCAGAATGCTAGTTTTACATGTATAGTCTTTATAGTAGTTTCATATGTTGAGAGAATTAAGCCAAGGGTAGTAGTCTTGAACTATGAGCTTCCTGGTAACTACTCATGAGTAGCTGTTATGAGCCACCATGCCCATGGTTTTTTAAATCACTGACATTCTAATATTTAGTTTAACTGCCTTAATGATGGAAGAGAGAAACAGGAGTTGCATATGCCAGTCCTGGACCTTGAATTCAGGGCCTCGGCACCCCCTTTGGACACTTTTTGCTCAAGGCTAGTACTCTACCACTTGATCCACAGCACCACTTCTGGCCTTTTCTGTGTATGTAGTACTGCGGAATCAAACTCAGAGCTTTGTGTGTGCTCTACCACTAGGCTACACTCCCAGACCCTCTACACATTTTTCAGAATTGATTATATAATCTTTTTTTTTTGAGACAGCATCTTGCTAGACTGCTTAAGCTTCAGATTTATTAACATGTTTCTGTAGGATTGTAGGTGTGTGTCACCACACCTAGCTAGTCTGAAATTATGACAGTAGTATTCATCTTGTGACAAAGTTCTAAACAAAGGTCAAAGAATATTAGTTCATTGCACTTTATATATTAATAGCAAAGACAATGAGTTTTTTGCCATTGTTATATTTAAACTACCATCATTTCGCATCATAAAGGGACTTATTTTCTTTGGTGATAAGGAGAGTAGATTGTAATTTAGCTTTACAGACCTTCACTAAGATAATAGAAATTTCATTAGGCTTACCTCTATGTTGATTCTTCAATATGTAATTTTCTCCTAGGTTAATTGGACTCCTGAGATTAACAAAGAAAACTTACTACAGGGTCTACTTCCTGATGTACAAGTACCAACATCTATAAAAGATAAGCGCTACTGCCAGGTCTCATTCCAAGATGACCATGTATCTTTGGAAAGTGCATTTACAGTGAGGTTTGTGAACTTGCTTAATTTTGGAATGTTTAAAAATTCACCATATAGTGTTAGAAATACTCCAGTATGCACATACTAAGGTTTGCCTTTTCTCTTCCTTTCCATATCCCTTTTCCCTCTCTGATAGCAGTGGGTGAAAGTTATTTCTAAGATAGAAAACACTGCAGTTTCTATGAAATACAGCCATTTGTTTTTGGAAGAAAGCTTCAACATAGTAATTAATTATAGTATTATTATAATACTGCACCGAATAGTAATTAAAAGAACTAAAATTTTTATTAAAGGAAAGTTCTCGTTAAAAGTAACAACAGAACAACTGTAGAATGACAGTTAACAAAGATACAATGTGATTGGTAATGTGTTCAGAAGGAAAAGTTACATGATTGATTGGCTTGTGAGGACTTTCAAAATCTTTATCTTCTTTGGCTTGTCTTTCTTTGCTCTTTTCCAGTAACCTCCTACACTCTATTTGCTATATGCATTTCCATCCTATTCCTACCACATACTATTCCCAAGCTATATATTTGAGATAGTAATTTTGCACTGTATCACTCACTGAGTATAACCAACTTTCAGTTAATTTTTACTAATCTATTTTAATTTTTTTTTTTTTTTTTTTTTTTTTTTGCCAGTCCTGGGCTTGAGCTCAGGGCCTGAGCACTGTCCTTGGACTTTCTCAAGGCTAGAGCTCTACCACTTGAGCCTCAGCACCACTTCCGGCTTTTTTCTATATGTGGTGCTGAGGAATTGAACCCGGGTCTTCATGTATGCTAGGCAAGCACTTTAACTACTAGGCCAAACTCCTGGCCCCTACTAATCTATTTTCTTCGTGCTGTTTTGTCATAATTTCCTTTTAACCCAGGATAAATACAGTGACTTTGCATGTCTTTTGGATTGATACCTCTTCAATTTGTGGAATATAGTTATTTAGAGGAATGTCATTGTAAGTTTAAGACTGTTACATGGGTATCTCTAGCATATGGGAACAACTACAGTGTAATTTGGTGTAATTTAACAAAAGCTATTTATTTACCTTAATCATATTCAGACCACTTCCTGATGAACCGAAACATCTAAAATGTGATTTAAAGGGAGGAAAAATAGTGCAGATGGGCCAAGAGCTTCAAGGAGAAATAGGTTAGTATGGTCTACTTTCTTTTGTGGTATTTGTTTACATTACCCTCTTTTTTGGTACATAGAACCAGAAAGGCAAGCTTGTAATAAAAATCTATTTGGCTAAAATTGGAAGTGTGGCTCAGACTGGTAGAGTACTAGTCTTGAGTGAAAAAGCTCAGAGACAGGGCCTAGGTCCTCAGTTCAAGCCACCTCCACCTCTAAACCCCCCCCCCCCCCAAAAAAAAAAAGGAAAAACCTTCTTTTAGCTGGGTGCTGGTAGCTCACATCTATAAGTATAGCTTTTTTTTTTTTTTTTTTTGCCAGTCTTTGGCTTGAGCTCAGGGCCTGAGCACTGTCCTTGGACTTGCACAAGACTAGCGCTCTACCACTTGAGCCTCAGCACCACTTCCGGCTTTTTTCTATGTATATGGTACGGAGGAATCGAACCCGGATCTTTGTGCATTCTAGGCAAGCACTCTACCACTAGGCCAAACTCCCGGCCTCTGTATAGCTATTTTTGAGTATCTTAGTTTGGAGCCATCCCTAGCAGACAAATCTGACACACTCTTAACTCTCAACTCTAGTTAGCCAATGAAAAACTGGTACTTGAGGTATGGCTCTAGATGAAGATCCCAGCCTTGAGCAAAAAAGCCTAGTGAGATTGTGAGGCCCATGCCAGGTACCAGTGATTTTATACCTTCACATATAGAGTAGCTAGCTGTAATCCTAGCTACTCTGAAGGTTGATGTCTGAGGATCATGTTCAAAGCCAGCCTGGGCAGTAAATTCCATGAGATTTTTATCTCCAGCTAACCATCAAAAACCTCAAAGTGGAGCTGTGGCTCATGTGTGAAAAAACTCAGGGACAGTGCCTCGGCCATGAGATCAAGTCCCAGTACTTGCACACATGCTCTTGCCTATACATACCACATACACACAATCTCTAATAAAGTGTGAATAAATATCTGCATTAAAAATAATTTCTATATTTTTATCTTTTTTGGGATAGTGCTGGAATTTAAACTCAAATATCTCTCCTTGCTAGTCAGGTTCTTTATTGCTGAGCCAGAAATTCAGCCCTTTTACTCTGGCTGTTTTTTTCTTTTTCTTTTCTTTCCTTTTCTTTCTTTTTTGTGGATAATGGGACTAGAACTTGGCCTGGGTACTGTCCCTGAGCTTCTTCAGTGCAAGACTACAGCCCTATCCTTGAGCCTCAGCCCCATTTGCCATTTTCTTGAGGTTAATTGGATGTAAGAATCTCAGGTCCTTTTGTGCTTGGGTTGGCTTTGAACCCTGATCTCAGATCTTAGCTTCTTGAATAGCTAGAATTACAGATGTGAGCCATGGCGCACAGCTGGGTTTTGGCTTTTGTCCTAGGCTATTACCTAGACTTTTGCTCAGTGACAGGTGTATGCCATGATGCCCAGTTTTTTCTGTTAAGACTCCATCTTATGGAGTCTTCAGGAGCCTCTTGCCCAGGCTAGCCTGGAAATGTGATCCTCCCGATTTCAGACTTTTCTCTGTAGTTGGAATAACAGGTGCAGCTCAGCTCTGTATTTTTCTTTTGTATAGAAAATTGCATAAAATATTTCATTGTAGAACATCTGATTAAGGTATTGAATGTATTAAATGTTTACTGTTGAGGCCTTGGATTTCTTCTCCATTATCTTCACCAGAAAACTGATTATTTGATTAATAAATGTTCTTGTATAGATTTGTGATTTTTTTAATGACTACAAAATAAATGTATAGTTACTTTGTGCCAAAAATTATTTATGTAAAAATGATTCAAGTTTTTAAATATATTTTTAATGTTTGCTGTAGATATCTTTAAAATATGTTAATGATTTTTTTTCCTTTATAGTTATAATCATTATAGATCAGTATGGAAATCAGGTACCAGCATTTTCACCAAATTCTTTATCTGCCTTATCAGTTGCTGGGGTTGGACTTGATAACTCAAATTTGAAAACTACTTTGCAGGTATGACTACTTTCTGTAACAGTTGGTTTGTTGTTCTGTGTTAAAAGATATATTTGGGGGAAATTTAAATAAAAGTGTACATTTTTAAGTTGGTTTAACTTATTTTTAAGCTAATTTTCTTTAATTTTTTGTGGTAATGGGGATTCAGTTTAGGGCTTGCTAGGCAAGCACTCTACCACTTGATCATTAACCTTTGTTTTTAATCTGAGTGGCAAAGCACTGAGTTATATGAGACCCTGGGTTCAATTCTCAGCATTGCCATAAAAAATATATATATATGTATAAGTAAACAGAATAACATAAGTAATTTGTGTTCCCATCATAGAGCTTTTAACAACCCCTTTACATACCTCTTATTTTGGGGGTAGGGGGCAGTGAGGAGTGGTTCCAGGCATTGAAGCTCTTAAGTTTGTTTAGCTTCTTAAGTGTCACTCTACCACTTCAAAGATACCTTCAGCTCTGCTTTTTGCTTGTGTAGATGCTTAGACTTTGTAGCCCAAGCTGGCTTCAAATCTCAATTCTCTAGATATCATACTCCTCAGGATCTAGAATTAAAAGCATGAACCACTAATGTTTAGCTCTTAACATGTCATTTTGGAGAAACTGTAAATGCTATATTACTTCTCCATAAATACTTAGGGATGTGAATATTTATATGTAACTTCAAGTAGCTGTTTAAAAACAAATTTCTTGGTGGTCACATCCTAAATCGAGCAGGATTTCGAGGAGAAAACTAATAAAAGTTTACAACTGCAGTTGAGGTTAGCTTGAAAAATAAAGTTGTAGTTGAGGAATGAGGAGTATTTTTTTTTTTTGCCAGTCCTAGGCTTCAGCTCAGGGCTTGAGCACTGTCCTTGGACTTTCTCAAGGCTAGCACTCTACCACTTGAGCCTCAGCACCACTTCCAGCTTTTTGCTATGTATGTGGTACTGAGGATTCGAACCCGGGTCTTCATGCATGCTAGGCAAGCACTCTACCACTAGGCCAAACTCCTGGCCCCGAGTATTTTTTTTTTTTGAAGGAGACAGGATCTCATTGTGTAGCCCAGCTTCCCTCTCAAATCCTCATAGTTTGGCCTTACTAGTGCTGAGGTTGTAGGTGTTTGTTATCATACTTAGCTCTTGGTAAATTTCTTATAATTTGGAACAAAGAAACATAGTGAGCTCTGGTGGCTCACTTTTACAATCCTGGCTATTCAGAATCAAAGCTAAGAGAAGTTTGAGAGACTACATCTACAGTTGACTAGCACAAAGGCTGGGTTGGAAGTTTGAGTGAAAAAGCCTGATGAGAGGATGACTTTTCAGTTCATTTCTAAATACCAGTAGGAAAAAAAAGTGGCGGTGGGGACGAAAGAAAATAAAGTCTTGAAAGATCAGCGCCAACTTTAGGAAAAGGAGCATACTAAAATTGGATTTTCAGGGAACCTGGCAGGCAAGGTGTGGGTGTGAGCATTCTTCTAGATGTAAAGAAAATTGAATTAATTTAGAACATTTCTGGAGCTTGAACTCAAGCCTGGACGCTGTAGCCAAACTTTTGTGCTCAAGACTGATACTCTACCACATGAATTACAGTTCCACTTTTTGGCTTTTTGTGGTTAATTGGAGATAAAGAATCTCATGGACATTCCTGGCTGAGTTTGCTTCAAACCTGGACCTTTGGATTTCAGTCTCCTGAATAGCTAAAGATTACAAGTTGAGCTGACATGGTGCTTTTTTATCACTCTTCATGTACCACTGAACCATAAGAATAACCTCCTTATTTCCCTTTCTTATGTTGTTGTTATTGATGAAAATTTTCAGGACACCATTTTTAAAACTTTCAATGATATTTTGTTTGTAGTAATTAAGGTCTGCTGGTTTTGATATTGAGGTCTTCTAGCTCTATCTGTAAGTAAAATGAGAAGATAAATGTGCTCTTGTCATGTGTGAGCAATCCCTAATCCCTACTTATTGTCACCCTATGCAGACTCCTAGCCTTTTTTTTTGTTGGTGGTGGTGGTCATGGGACTTAAACTCTGGGTCTGGGCGTTGTCTCTAAGCTCTTCAGCTCAAGTCTACTGCCCTACCCCTTGAGCTACAGTGCCACTTTTTTAGTGCCCGGACTGGCTTTGAATCATTATCCTCTGATCTCAGCCCTCCTGAGTAGTAAGGATTATAGGTATGAGCCACTGTGCCTAGCCCAAAGATAATTTTTATAATTTGCAAGTGCAGTTTCATCTTCAAGATTTGAGGTAAAGGAGCTAGGAGTTTGGCCTAGTGGTAGAGTGCTTGCCTAGCATGCATGAAGACCTGGGTTTGATTCTCTGTACCACGTATACATAGAAAAAAACAAATGGTGCTGTGTGTGGTAGAGCTCTAGCTTTGAGAAAACCAAACAACAGTGCTCAGGCCCTGAGTTCAAGCCCCAGGACTGGCAAAAAAAAATATAATAATAATAATAAAGATTTGAAGTAAAATCAGAGCAGCTTTCAACATGACTTTGAAATGGAATTGACTCTGGTTATTTTTGCTATAAAATATGAATCTTAGGATGAACTGTACTTTTGAACTTTTAGTATGTTTTAGTACTATCTATTTGCTTTTTCTAAATATCACTGGGATATAATGTATATATGTATGTATGCATGCACGCAGAAATGATGATTGAGGTCTTGGGTGTGCTAAGTACATAAACACTGTGTAATATTGCCAGACCTTTGCTTTTTATTTTTTATTTTATTTTATTTTTTTTTGCCAGTCCTGGGCTTGAGTTCAGTGCCTGAGCACTGTCCTTGGACTTTCTCAAGGCTAGAGCTCTACCACTTAAGCCTCAGCACCACTTCCGGCTTTATTCTATGTATGTGGTACCAAGGAATCGAACCCGGGTCTTCATGCATGCTAGGCAAGCACTTTAACCACTAGACTGAACTCCCAGCCCCAGACCTTTGCTTTTTAAAACAGGGTATTACTGTGTAGCTACTACTAGGTAACCTAGGCTGGTCTTGAACTTGTTTTTTTCCTCTGCCACCAGACTGCTGAGATTATAACCAAGTATCACCATGCCAGCAATATTGTTTCGCTTAAATTGGAAATGTTTTACATTTTTTGGTGCTGGGAATCAACCCCTAGGACCTTATGTACACTAGATAGGCACTACTGAATTACATTCCCAGCCATTTTATTGTATTGGCGGGAGTGGGGTGGAGGTGCAGGGGGAGTGGAAGGATTCTTCATTTACAATGTCTTTTTTTTTTCTTTTCATAAAATGCTTTATGAAGAGTTGCTTCAGAACATAAAACATGAAATTTGATGTATGAGTTTTAGATTTTTATATAGCTTTGTACTTGGTAGGAATTTAAGATGATTGAATGGTCAGAACCCCTAATTTAAACATTAGTACATTAGTGCTTGTGCTACTATGGAATCAGTTTAGGTCATTTAATCTCATTACAAATATTACTGAGTAGTTTTATGTTGGGTGGTTAGACAAGACCCCCTCCTTCCTTCCCTCTTTCTTCCCCTCCCTCCCTCCTTCCTTTTTCCTCCTCTTCCTCCTCCTCCTCCAACTCAGAGCTTGAGCTTTCTCATGTCCAGGACTCTACCACTTGAATCACAGACTTTTTCTGTGTATGTGTTACCAAGGAATCGAATCCAGGGCATTATGCATGCTAAGCAAGCACTCTACCACTAGGCCGCACTCCAGGCCCAGCAACAGCCTATGAGCTGGAAGTGGTGCTGTGGCTCAAGTGGCAACATGCTAGCCTTGGTCTGAAGAGTTCTGGGACAGCATGTAGGCTCAGAGTTCAATCCCCATGACCAACAAAAAATAAGAATAAAGATACCATATATGTAAAATAACTTAGAGCCATTTAGATATCTGGTGAAGAATATTACAAATGGGGAAGTAAAGACTGAGTATCCTTAATACAAATGTTCTGACATCCAAAATACTTCTTTTTTTTTCTTCTGGTGGTATTGGGGATTGACCTCGGCACCTAAACTTTTTAGGCGAGTGCTTTCCATTTAAACCCTTGCCCTAGTCCTTTTGGTTTTAGTTTGGATTTTAGATAGTCAGACACTTCCCTGGGCTGGGATCCTTCTACCTTCACTTCCAGAGTAGCTGGGATTATAGGATTCAATCACCACAACACCCCTTCAAATCCCAAATAGTTTGAGTACTGACATGACACTCAAAAGTGTTAGATTTTGGAGTATTTCAGATTTTCAAATGAGGAATATTTAACTGCTAAAGTATACATACATTCAAATGTGAAGTATTCCTGTTCAGAAAATTCCCATATGTGAAATAATTCTGTTTGAAGCATTTTGAATAAGGGATACTCCCACCTATATAAGGAAGAAGAAAAGTAGGAAGAGATAAAATGATGTAGCCGAAACCTTCTAGTCTCCTCTAAAAGAGGAAAAAAAAGTCAGTTTTTCCTCTTCTGCACATAAAATTCATATCTATCACTATTGGAATGAGTGTAATCTTTTTATAATTGTGACCTATAAATCTTTGTGCCTGGGGCTCGATGACAAAACTATTTTAACTTAATGACAAAACAATATCAGTCGGCTTTTCTTGGTATGTTTTTCTTCAACAGGAAAACACACAAAGTATAAGTGTAAGAGGCATAAAATTTATTCCAGGCCCTCCTGGAAATAAGGATCTTTGTTTTGCATGGCGTGAGTTTTCTGACTTTATTCGAGTGGAGCTAATATCTGGACCTCCTGCTAAACTTCTCCTAATAGACTGGCCAGAATTAAAAGAGGTAAGTGTTTTCTTGTTTTGACTAAAAGAATTCATTCCTGTATTACTTTCAGGTAATCAGTGGATTAGAAAGGATATATTTTGTTGTTGAAGAAATAGTTGTATCAGTAGCAAAAGGATTAGGTAATAAAAGTCTTAAGTAATAAGAGTCTTAATGCTTAGTTTTCATTTGCTATAAAAATGAGTGGTAATTCAAAATTTTGAAACACTATTCAATAAGTTTTCAAGCAAGTTCAACTGAACTCTGAGTTCAGTTCCCAAAACTAAACCCCAAATAACAAAAACAAGACAAAAGCTTTAAGTTAGGGTGAGAATAATCATGTAAAATTGGCAAAAGTCAGTAACTGACAAAACTGAACTATGAGTTTTATCATACTGTTTTTTGTTATTTGGGTTTTGGTTCTGGGATTTGAACTTAGAGTTTGTAGCTAAAAGGCTTTACTACTGGAGCTCTACTTCTGGCCCTTTATGCTTCTATTGCTTTTTTTCCCCCATGCTCTTAGAACTTTATTAGGTGGAATCTGGGCAAGGGGAAACCCCCGAAACAGTTGCCTACCTGGTGCAGGACAACTGGCATAGAGGAGCCATTACTTGGAGACAGACTTTCACTGATGTGGGATCTTTGATTCTTCTTCTCTTTTTTTTTTTTTTAAAAAGGGGGAGCTGATAGGATGAACATCTGAGACCCAGTTCAAATTATTTGTAAAATGGCCAGCCAGAAAAAGACAAGTTTATAGGGACAGGACCAGACAGTTCAAATTATTTGTAAAGTGGGCGGCCAGAAAAGTTTCTAGGGACAGGTCCAGACCGAGCGGAAGCCTTGGGGTTTATGTTGGGCAGGGGATCATCTATTCCCAGATGAAGATTTGGTGGAAGAGAGATCCTGAGTTTTATTTTTTTAATACAATTTCCCTTTTTTCTCTGGCCAACCTGGACCACTTTTGTTACTTTTACATTTCTAGCTGGGATAACGGGCAAGTGCCATCATACCTACTGGATAGAAACCCAAGTTTTTGCCCATATAGGACTCCTATAGCAATCTCCTTAATCTCAGCCTCTGAAATGGCTAGGATTGCAGGTATGAGCCATCTCACCTGCCTTAAAAACTTCATTGGCATTTTTTTATTAAAGAATTTATTAGCATTGATTTTTACATCATATTTCAAATGACCTGTTTAACAAACGTATTCAAGAAGGGGATCTATATACAATCACTGGCACTTAGCATTGGCATTTTTTGATGGTGGTGGTGATTGTTTGTATGGTGCCAGGTTCTTGCATGTTCTGCTTGACTTTGTTCAACACTAGTGTTCTATCTGAGCCACAACTCTGCTTGAGTCCAGAGATTTTCTGACAAAGTTGTTTTGTAATTTCAACCCTCATCTCAGCCTCCTGAGAAGGATTGTGCAAGCCACCAGCTTTTATTAAAAAGACTTTTAGAGACTTTCAAACCATGTTTCAGGAATCAGGTGTTTATACCCATACAGTTACATGTTCCTGTGAAAGTATTTATATTCTGATTTTGCGTCAGCCAAATCATGTTTGTTGATTTTTTTGGGGGGGGGTGGGGCATCATGTAGGGTGAACTTGGCCTGGATGCTGTCCTGGAGCTCTTCAGCGCAAGGCTACCGCCCTACCCTTAATCCAAGACCCACTTCCTGTTTTTTACAGGTTAATTGGAGATAAGAGTCTCAGATCCTGAGACCTGAGCAGGCTTTGAACCTTGATCATCCTCAGTTCTCAGCTTCCTGAGTAGCTAGGATTATAGGCAGGAGCCACTGCCTTAACTAATTTTTTTTATTTCATATTTACAGAATGTATATATTTTAGTTGACAAAAATAATTGTCATGTATCAAATGTTTTGAGGTAACTATACATTGTGGACTGGCTATACTAAGTACACCATATGTATTACTTGCTTTCTTGGTGTGTGAATATTTAAAAATCTCTGGTAGCGGGGTGTGGTACACACCTACAACCTCAGCACTCAGGAGGCTGAGGCACGAAGATTTTAAGTTTGAGGCAAGCCTAGATGTTTTTCTCAGACCCTGTGTCAAAAAATCAAATCTGCTTTCAGCAATTTTTGAGAATACAGTACACTTTTTACTATAGTTAATCACTTTTGTGCATACATATGTGTACCAGTCCTGGGACTTAAACTCAGGGCTTGGGCAATGTCCCTGAGCTTCTTTTGCTCAAGGCTATGTATGCTCTTCTGGTCTTTTCTGTTTATGTGGTGCTAAGGAATCAAACCCAGGGCTTAGGCAAGCACTCTGCTACTAAGCCACATTCCCGGCCCATTAATCCTCTTTTATAAAAGATCTCTTGGCTGGGCACTGGTGCTAACACTTGTAATCTTAGCTACCCAGGAGGCTGAGATCTGAGGAGTATGGTTCAAAGCCAGCCCAGGCACTAAAAAGTCCATGAGATTCTTACCTACAGTTAATCACCTGGAAACTGGAAATGGTGCTGTGGCTGTATGTGATAGAGCAGTACCGTTGAGCTGAAGAGTTCAGGAACAGCGCCCAGGCCGAGAGTTCAAGCCCTACGACCACCACCACCAATAACAAAAAGTTGATAGGATGGTAGTTTTGTGGGCATGGTTACATACTCCTATAATACTAGCACTTGGGATGTAAAGATAGGAATATCATGAATTTATTTAAAAAACAAAAAGCATACATAGAAGTTGATAATGATTAAAATACTATGATAACACTTGAAACTCAGTATCTCTATAAACTTATTTTTTAGTAGATCCAATATAGTAAACTGTAACTTTGTTAAGCTTAATGATAGACAAGCATTATATGTAAACAAGTTTCAAGATTCTTGTCTCTTTCAAAACCTTTATTCATAGTGCAACAATGCTTATTTTTTCCATTTTTAGCAACCTCCCAACATAGGTAGCCAATTATATCAGATAAAATGTATAGGACTGAGGTAATTAGTTTTCCTTTACTAATCTTTAGTTCTCCCATCTTTTTGTATATGTACATCAGGTGTTTTGCCTTGTTGGTACTAGAACTTAAATTCTGGACCTTATGATCTCAGTTGGCCTTTTGCTCATTGCTGGTATTCTACTACTTGAGCTACACCTCCAGTTCTAGCTTCTTGTTGGTTAATTGGAAATGAATCTCTTGAACTTCTCTGCCCAGGCTGGTTCTGAACTGCATTCCTCAGATCAGCCTTCTGAGTAGCTAGTACTATATGCTTGAGCCACCAGTGCTTGACTTAATAACTTTTTTTTTATCTTTAAAATATGAAATAGGATGGAACCTTTTTCAGGTTTTTTGTTTGATAGCAGACTACTTATAAATTTCAAATATTAATATGTCAACAAGTAGATTCCTAGAATTATACAAGGTTTGCATATATTTGCTAGAGAGAAAGCAAAACTCACTGAAAACCAAGACAGTATATATTACTGATTATTATCTTAATCCAAAGTTGTGGAAACTATATTGCTGCTTAATGTACAATGGCAGGCAGGCAGGTAGGAGTTAAACTTCAGATTAGTGAATCTGAGAACCAAAGACAAAACTTGTGTTTCCATTAAAGTCATTCTAATGTCTAATTTTTTGTTGTTGTTTTGTTTTTTTATTTTTTGTCTGTCATGGCTCTTGAATTTTGGGCCTGGGTGTTGTCCCTGAGTTCTTCAGCTGTGACTATAACATAGATTAAGCGATTTGTTTTGTAAATATACAATTAATTATATTATTTGGCTATTACTATGGTGTTCAAGATATTTAAATCTGTTTCAGTCCATTCCAGTGATTAATGGAAGAGAGTTAGAACGCCCTCTTGCTGTTCAACTTTGTGATCAATGGGACAATCCAGCACTAGTAGCAAATGTAAAAATAAGTCTCATAAAAGCTAGCAGTTTAAAGGTGAGTTTTATAAACTCCTTTGTGTGTGTGTGTGGTGTGTGTGTGTGTGTGTGTGTTTAAACTTTTAATACTTAGATCGTCTTATAATGAAAATAGGTCTTAAATCTCCACAACTTTTTTTTTTGTTGTTGTTGTTTTAACTTTTTTACTTACAATTATTTTATTTTATTTTATTTTTCCTACATTGACTTTGACGGTTTACTTAGGCAATACAAAAAATAAAAAACTGTAAGCAAGTAAAAGCTACTTTTACTGGCTTCTATGGTAGTATCTGTTTTCTAATGTAGCAAGATAAGGTTTTAACAGCTCTTATGATGTCTTGGACTTTTTTTTTTACTGCTTTATGGGCGCATATGAACAATACATCTATCCATCTATTCTTTCTTCACAGAATCCTTCCATGATCTTAATGCCTCAGCCTACTTTTGTATTCTCTAGGCAGACCATTCCCTCGAAACTCACACAGTGGCTAGTTCACTCAGAGCCTCCTGATAGCGCAAGTATTCACTCTGGCCAAAAACCCCAGTCCCGTAGCGAGCTGTCTCATAGCCATCCAGCAGGGTATCAATGAGGGCCTTACACACACCCTTGAAAGGAGTAGTAGTATTCTGAAGATCTAGCAGGTAGGAGCGGAAATTCTTGCCCATTAAGGAGCATGGGTGCCGGCTTTCAGAACAAAAGGGAATATCAGAGGCACGGATTGCATCCAGAGCTTTCATCCTGTATAGATAGTTGCAACAACTTTGATTTCCCTGGGTTTCCAGTTGTAGTAATCTAGCATCATCATCTGCAAAGAGCTGAGGTTCATACTTGATATCCTGCACCCTAGAAAGTCGAATATCAATCTCTTCTTTCAGGTCCTTGGGAGCATTGTGTCCCACAGGGACATGAGGTCCCCTCCTAGATTTCATTGCAAAGCGCATGATTTGCCTCTTCACAAAAATAAACAGCAGTACAAATACCAGGCTCCCGTAGGCCATCATGAGCACGACATTCACCCCGGACAGCCAGTTACTGCTGGACGCCATGGCATCCCTCCCCGCGCAGAATTCTTGTTTTCCTGCTGCTCCGACTCCTTAGCTCAGACTGAGGCGAAGCCACGATGTCCAGGTTCCTTGCAGGTCCTCGGCCATTTCCTTAGAGGGGTAGCCTGCGCCGGACCCAGCCAGAAAACCCTTACAATTATTTTAGGACTGTGGTTGTGAGCCTTGGGTTCAGTGTTGATCAACTATATATATAAACACCTAGATATGTAGTATATCTAGGTGTTTATTTTCTTTTTTGGAGGTGGGGCCTGTTTTGGAGACTGAACTCAGGGCCTGAGCACTGTCCTTGGACTTTCCTCAAGGCTAGTGCTCTACCACTTGAGCCACAGCACCACTTCCAGCTTTTCTATATATGTGGTACCAAGAAATAGAACACGGGTTGTAGTGCATGCTGGGCAAACACTCTGCCATTAGGCCAAACTCTGGCCCCTTCTTTTCTTTTTAAAAAATACAATTTGAAGCCAAGTGGCAATGGCTCACGCCTGTAATTCCACAAACTTCTTAGTAGGCTAAGACCCGAGGATTTTGGTTCAAAGCCAGCCTGGCAAGAGAATTCTGTGAGACTCCATCTCCAATTAGCCACCAAAAAAAGCTACAAGTGAAACTGTGATTCAAGTGGTAGAGCACTAGCCTTAAGTGTAAAAAACTCAGGGACAATGCCCAGGCCTTGTTCAAACTCCAAGGCCAGTACAACACACACACACACACACACACACACACACACACACACACACACACACACACACACACACACACACACACACACACACACACACACACACACACACACACACACACACACACACACACACACACACACACACACACACACACACACACACACACACACACACACACACACACACACACACACACAGAGAGAGAGAGAGAGAGAGAGAGAGAGAGAGAGAGAGAGAGAGAGTTTTAAATTAGGCACAGAGGCTAATTGTAAATTTAGTCACTTGGGAGGCAGAAATCAGAGCATCATGGTTCAAGATTAGCCAGGGCAAAAATAATTTGTTAGACTCTATTTTAATCAGTGGCTGGGCATAATGGCATTGGCTTATTACCCCAACAACTAAACAAGCAGAGTTGCTAAGTAATTGTCATGTATTTGTCATACCAGCAACGCAAGAGACACAAAAATAACCAATGCAAAAAAGGCAGGTGGCGTGTTTAAAGTGATAGAACTCCTGCTTATCAAGTATGAAGTTCTGAATTCAGTCCTCAGTACTGTCCCCCCTTCCCCAAAAATGTATGTATATTCAAAGCATATTTATATATGTATATATGTTTTATGTATATGTATATAAAACACGGTTTTATAATACCTTTATTACTACTTATAAGTCAGCTTCAAATTATATTTATTTTGAGGAAGTACATTTGATAGCTTACAGTGTAACAAGGTGTAACAAGTGGTCAGATGATTAAATCTAAACACATAAATGGAGACAGTGTTGGTTAAGGAATAGCCATTCCTGGGAAAAGTGGGCTGAGGTTAAGCAAGAAGAAGCATGCAGATACCTCTCCTCTAATCTTTTGGAGACCTTCTGGACCTTGGGCAGATCTGCTAAACCTATACTGGGTTGTGTTCTACAATGAAGCTTTTCTCCCATCATTCTTTTCATAGGACATAAACACCCTTTTGTCAAATTTGAATACACAAAAAGTACTTAGCTCACCAGGAAATTTGGATGTTTAGATACAAGCAGTTTTAGCAGGTTACATATGAGGTTAGATAGGAGTATTGGAACAGCCAACTGCTCAATAATCTAGTGGAGACTTTAGGTTGTTGGGCCATGTTGGGGCCTCTCTTGCTAGGGAAAAGAAAAGAAGCTGCTGATCTTTGCCAAGTTTTATTTTTATATAATTTTGTTGTTGTTGTCAGTTGTGGGGTTTTAACTCAGGGCCTGGGTACTGCCCTTGGGCTTTTTCCTCAAGGCTAGTACTCTGCCACTTGAGCCACAGCACCCATTCTGACTTTTCTGTGTATGTCGTACCGAGGAATCAGACCTGGGTCTTTGTGTATGCTAGGCAAGCACTCTACCACTAGGCCAAACTCCTGGCCCCACTTTATTTTTATATAATACTTCCATTGTTCTCTACCAACTTGAGTGTAGTATTCAGATAGTCTGTGATGAGAAAAATAGTTGATAGTGTGTGAAGGTGGGCGACCTTTTGAAATTATCAGAATTCCATAGATTTCTCAAGATTTTGCAAGTTGAACTTGATGGGTAGGAAGTAACATGGGTTTTAGGTCAGCTTGCACATGTAGACCTATTAAAGCAAGACACTACCTAAACCAATAGCTGGATGTGGCTAAGGTCTGTCAGAGTATATTCTAAAATACACTTTAAAGGGTGCAATGGCTCAGCCCTTGAGGCTAGTCCTATTTAGAAAAAAAAAAGTTAGCCGTACATGGGAGTAGGTGGCTCACACCTGTAATCTTAGGCTTAAGATCTGAGGATCTCTTTTCAAAGCCAGCCGGGCACTGAAGTCTGTGAGACTTACATCCAGTTAACCTTTAGAAAATGGAAGTGGTGCTGTGGCTCAAGGGATAGAGTGGTAACCTTGAGCTGAAGGGTTCAGAGACAATGCCCAGGCCCAGGGTGGTATCCTTGAACTGAAGAGCTCAGGGACAGTACTCAGGCCCAGAGTTCAAACCCTGAGATTGACCCCCCCCCAAAAAAAAAAAGTCATTGATATTCAGGGACTAAAATTGTCCTCTGATAGTAATGGACCTACTTTTCCAGTAATGAGATTCTTGTCAAACTAGATTATGATTTTGCTGCTACGTAGTATTGAATATAAGAATTTTCCAATTGATAAGGATTTGTAAGATGGAAGAAAATGGTTGAGAGACAGTGGATCCAGGAATACATGAGACAAGTTTAAATACAGTACTTCATCCTAAAATTTTATTTACTCATTTTTTTCTTTCTATTTATTGCTTTTGTGTGTGTATGTGTGTGTCAGTATGTACTGTTTTGTTTTTATTTTTTGCTACTCCTGGGCTTGATTTTCTCAAGGTTAGAGCTCTACCACTTGAGCCTCAGCACCACTTTCTGGCTTTTTTTCTATGTATGTGGTACTGAGGAATCGAACCATGGTCTTCGTGCATGCTAGGCAAGCGTTCTACCACTAGGCCAGACCCCCCCCCCCCAATATGTACTATTTAAATCTACCCCCCACTTTCCCCTCACCATGTAGTCCAGGCTAGCCTTCTGATTGATCCTATTTCTTTCTGCTACCCCACCTAGCTGAGAGTCTGATTTTCTGTTGTTAAAATTTTCAGTTCACTTTCTTTTTGCAAATGTGCTTCCAAGAAAGCCAAATCTCATGATTATTTTAAGCCTCAGAATAAAGGTTTCATTCTAGTTTCTAGAGAAACATCTGTAAAGATTGGTATTCTTCTATTCAGTTACTTGGATTTGTGGCCACTGACCATTAATTCCTTGAAAATGTAAGCATGATACTGTGAGTAGAATTGTGATAAAGGTGAAGAAGCAAACCTTAGTAAACATTAAAGAGAAACACAAAGAACAGAGATAGTGTTATGATGCTTAGATTTGAGTATATATACATGTATTTTGCCAGTGCTTTCTTCCATTCCTGCCCCAGCTTTGAAACACACAATTAGTAAGGAAATTTCATTTCACATATCAGCAACATCTGCACAGTGAACTTAGAATTTTACAGCTTGATAGTTTTATAATGAAAGTATTTATAATGTAAGTATTCTTTTAGATTTTGTGATTATTTCAATTAATTTCAGATTTGAAATTGTTTACATTTTAGCAGTGTATGCAAACAAATATTTCCAATATAGGAATGTATTCATAATGTGATAAAAGAAAATATCCTTATCAGACTACAGAATTTTGAGATTAACCTTTACAAATTTTTTGTTTTCAGCTCTCACCTTCAAACCAGCAACATAAAACAGATGAGAAAGGCAGGGCTAATTTGGGAATGTTCACTGTTTTTGCCTCTAGGTAAGAATCAGAAATTTGATAGATAATGATATTATACAGATTGATTTAGGTTTCCTAAAAGAGTTAATTATGCCTGTTGGGTTCTCACACCTATAATCTACTCAGGAGGCTGAGATCTGAGGATCAAGGTTCAAAGCCAGCTCAGGTCTCAGACTCTTATCTCCAATTAACCTCTAGAAAACAGGAAGTGGGGCTTGACTCAAGGGTAGGGTGGTAGCCTTGAGCTTGAAGAGCTCTGGGACAACATCCAGGCCCAGTGGTAGGGCGGGAGCCTTGAGCTGAAGAGCTCAGGGACAGCCCCATGACCCCCCCCCCCCCACCTCACACCCCCCCCCCCCAAAAATTAGACTTCGTAGGAATTGTCTCTGAATTTTTGAGTTTATTATAACTAATCTAATTTCAACCCTTCTTCCCCCCTCCATTTTTGTCTATTGTTAGGGGAGAGCACACTATCCAGGTTAAAGCCACCTATAATAAGAGTACTATAGAAGGACCTCTCATTAAGTTAATGGTTCTTCCAGACCCTGAAAAACCCATTCGTCTCAAAGTTAAATATGACAAAGATGCTTCCTTTTTAGCAGGGGATGTTTTCACTGGTGAGTATTTTACAGTTTTAAAAAAATTAGTATTGATGATTTGTGGTAATGATAATTTATGGGATAATCTATTTACACTATTCAGTATTAAGCATGTGTATCACTGTCTTTTACATGACAAAGAAAATACATGGCTTAACCCGATTATGCAATCCCTTAATGTTAACATGAAATCTTTTGTTAATTTATTGAATTGCGAAATTCTGTAAATGCAACATGAAATGAAATAGTGACAGCTGTGGCATTATGCTACACTAATATTTTGTGATCTATCTATCAGAACCACTATCTTATAACTTAATTTCAATGGAAAAAAATACCAGGATTTGTGATTTCAGAACGACAAATAGTGAATATTTACTCTGGGAGTATAGTCACGAGTATTCAGTTTATCAGTGAGTATAGTTGGATGTATATAAGCAGCTAAGTGGCTGTTGACAAGTCAATAAAAAACTAGTATTTGTTTTACAAAGGTAATTTTATGGAAGACTTCTTTCTGTTTTATTAAAGGGAATAGATACTTGTCTACAGGTAAGTGTGAAAGAGGACTTCAAAATTTTTAACAAATTACATGTCAATAGTGTTTCATATTTTATAATTTCTGTGTTAAATCTGTTTGAGAGATCATAGACTTTTTTTGGCCAGTCCTGGGACTTGGGCTCAGGGTCTGAGGAATGACTGACTGACTGTTCTGTCCCTGAGCTTTCTCAAGGCTAGCACTCTGCCACTTGAGTAACAGCTCCAACGTGTGGCTTTTTCTATGTATGTGATACTGAGGAAATCAAACCAGGGCTTCGGGCATGCTAAGCAAGTCCTCTACCACTAAGCCACACTCCTGGCACAACATGTATTTTTTATAGTTGAAAATCTGTCACAGGTGACAAACCTCTTAGCCAGATGGGTAATAAGATAAGAGCAATGTGTAATTGTACTTTATGCTTTGGCTATCTCTGACCTAATACATATGGCATGTGATAAAAGCCTTGGGCCAATTGGCTAAATTTACATATGTCAGACTATGAACAGTAGCAAAGATATGTGTGTTAGATTTCAGAAGGAGAGCTTAGTACCCATATTTAGCCTCAGAAAGTTTTCCAGATGAATTATTGAAATTGCTGATTAAAGAATACTCTTGCCGCTTGCTAGTGGCTCATACTGTAATACTAGCTACTCAGGAGGCTGAGATCTGAGGATCAAGGTTCATAGCCAGCCCTGGCACAAAAGTCTGTGAGACTCTTCTCTCCAATTAACCATCACAAAACCAGAAGTGGCCCTATGGCTCAAGTGGTAGAGTGAGTGCTAGCCTTGAGCTGATGAGCTCAGAGACAGCACCCAGGCCCTGAGTTCAAGCTACACATTAAAAATTAAATATGAACTTGCTTTTTGTTTATCTTTACAGATTTTATGGTTAGTGTTATTTCTGAAGATGAAAGTATCATCAAAAATATTAACGCAGCACGTATTTCCATGAAAATGTGGAAGCTGACTAGCAATGTGAATCGACCACCTGCAAATGTGAGTAAAGAAACACATTTTTAGAAGTTAAATGTAACTTAAATTGCTGAGGACGGGTGGCTGTTAACTGTAATTCTAGCAGCTACTTAGGAGGCTGAGAATGGGAGCCCAGCTCAGAAAATTCAAAAGACCTCTTGTCAACTCAGCAGCATGAGATTTTGATTTGGGAAGATCTCATTTCTAGACCAGCCAAGGCAGAAAAGTCTGCAAGACTCCCCATCTCATCAGAGGAGTCTGGATATGGTGGTGTGTGTAACACTCATGCCAGGTACCACTGAAAGCCAAAAATAGGTAGATTTTGATTCAAGATCATATGATTAGAATCAAGACTCAAAAACAAAAGGCTCAGTAGTAGAGTACCTGCTTAGCATAAGGTCTAAAATTCAAATCCCAGTACTTAAAAAAAAAATTAAGCCTAATTCATTCTCAAAGTAAACTATGTATATATTGAGAACTAAAAATAGATCTCTATTTCTGGGGATTTAAAGAGAGAAAAAGAAATAGATCAGTATATTTTAGTTGTGTTAACACTTCCCTGTTGTTTTCCTGAAATGTATTTCTACCATGTCATCATGGCTGTCTCAGCTTAGCCTCTTAAGTAGCCAAGGATTATAGGAACATGCCTCTGCATTCAGATCATTGATATTATTTTAAAAAACAGTATTCTCTACATTATAATTTCTTTAACATGTTAAATTACTTGATAGTTTATTTTGTTTAAACAATATAAATAAAGCTATTAAAATTACCAACGGACGATAGAGAAATATATCTCTGTATATAAATATATAAAAATATAGATAATGCAGAAAATGAGAGCACAAAAATGTTGATAAACTACAGGATAGAGATAGAGGGATATGCGGAAAAGAGTTTAAATATATAGAACAAAACTATCCATTGGAAATATTGCATGTAGCATTTAAATTTTCTGGTAACCAGAGAAAAGAAATTAGTTAAGATGGGTGCTTGTGGCTCACACCTGTAATCCTAGCTACTCAGGAGTGTGAGTCAAAACTTTTCTTTTGACTTGTAACCCTAGCTACTCAGGAGAAGCTGAGATCTGAGAATCCTTGTTTGAAGCCAGCCTGTGCAGAAAACACCTTGAAATTTATCTCTGGTTAACTACCAAAAAGCCAGAAGTAGAGCTGTGGCTTTAGTGGTAGAATACCAGCCCTGGAAAATTTGGGGTAAGAGCTTATTCCTGGCTGACCTGGAACTCAAAATCATCTTGTCTCAGTCTCCTGAATGCTGAGATTATGGGCTTGCACCACTGCTCCCAGTTAAGTAAAATTAAATACTTTTAATCTAATAAATAGGAATTGCCATTTCGCCATACATTTTTGAAAATTTTATAAACTTTGTGTTTTATAAATGCATTTATTTCATTTCAGATAACCACATTTCAAATACTTATAACCACATGTAGCTATTGGCTTCTTATACTGTGGTAGTACAAATTTGAGATACATCTTGTCTTGTAAACCTTAAAAATTTGTCAAAGCATCCCAATGTAATAACCCACTTCAGCATTTATGGTTTATTTATGTCTGCTTTAGAAAATAGTTTCATAGGGGTTTTGTGGTAGAGTGCTTGCCTAGCATGCATGAAGCCCTGGATTCAAATCCTCAGCATCATATAAACAGAAAGAGCTGGAAGGGGCACTGTGGCTTAAAGCGGTAGAGTGCTAATCTTGAGCAAAATAAGCTCAGGACAGTGCTCAGGCCGTAAGTTTAAGCCCCAGGACTGGCAAAAAAGTTTTACAGTCTGAAGGTTACCAGCTGAGAGCAATCTTAATTTAGACTAGCAATCTTGTAAAGCTGTCACCTTAAAATATAATTTGTACCATAGACATAATATACTCTGTCTTTGTGATTTTTTTATTGTTATGTAGTGCATGTACTTGCATGTGTTCTTAAATATTTAGAAATGCCAATACCGTCTGATTCACAGTCATCTCACTTATTAGTGAGTTTTCATCCTAAATGTCCTCTGTTAATAAACATTGATTGCTTCCTTCTTTTTTCACCTTTTTAGGCAGAAACATTTAGCTGTAATAAAATAAAAGATAATGACAAGGAAGAAGGCTGCTTCTATTTCAGGTAGGTATTTTTTCAAATTATTTTCTATTTTCAAGTGTATTTTGTTACAAAGCAATTCAGCCTTAGAAATACTGCCTGCTCAACTAAGGGAAAGTAATTCTTGACTGAAAAGGAAATGATACTGGTATCTCTCTTTTTTTTTGTTTTTGCCAGTCCTGGGCTTGAACAAGGGCCTGAACACTGTCCTTGGGCTTTCCTCAAGGCTAGTGCTCTACCGCTTGAGCCACAGCACCACCTCTGGCTTTTCTATGTATGTGGTACCAAGGAATTGAACCGGGGTCTTCGTGCATGCTAGGCAAGCACTCCTACCACTAGGCCAAACTCTAGGCCTGGTGTCTCATTTTTGTTGGAATATTGTTTTGGGGGAAACCATAAATTGCATGTTTTTAATAAAAGTTTTGTAATATGATTTGGAGGTAGTTGTGATAGCCTCAGAAACGCAAAAGTCATGAGAAGAATAACTACTGTAATATAACACTTTATAATTCTTACATATTCTATAGTTCTAGGATTTTATGTAAAAATAGAGAACATTAGACTATTTGTCTTTTTATATTGCTTCTTCACCATGGGCCTTCATTTTCAATTCTAAAAGAGGTTTTAAAAGAATTACGAAAGTTTTTGGTTTTTTCCTACAATCTCTTTAATTCCCCCTACCCCCGATAAGTTGTAGGGCTTGAACTCAGGGCCTGGGCACTGCCCCTGAGCTCTTTTGATTAAGGCTAGTACCCCTTTGAACCATAGCTCTCCTTCAGATTTTTTTGGGGATGGGGAAGTGCTATTATGGGGCTTGAACTGTGGGCTTGGGTGTTGTCCTTGAGTTCTGCAACCCTACTTTCCCTTTTCTAGAGATTAATTGGATATAAAGAGTCTCAGTCTTTAGTGCCCAGGCTTGCTTTAAACTGCAACTCTCAGATCTCAGCCTCTTGAGTAGCTAGAATTACAGGTGTGAGCTAGTGGTGACTAGCTAATTCCTTCAGTTTTTCTTTTTTTTTTTTTCTTTTTTCTTTTTGTCGATCACGGGGCTTGAACTCTGGACCTGGGTGCTGTCTCTGAGCTCTTCAGCTTAAGGCTACCGCCCTTCCCCTTGAGCCACAGCCCCATTTCCCGTTTTCTAGGGGTTAATTGGTGAGGAGAGTCTCATGGACTTTAGTTCCCCTGGCTGGTTTTGAACCTGCTTTAAACTGCAACTCTCAGATCTAAGCCTCCTGAGTAGCAAGGATTACAGGAGTGAGCCACCACACTACACCTGGCTTAAATTTTTTTTTTTTAATTAAAGAATTTATTAGCATCGATTTTTTTTTTTTTTTTTTTTTTTTTTTTTTGCCAGTCCTGGGCTTACGCTCAGGGCCTGAGCACTATCCTTGGATTTTTCTCAAGGCTAGAACTCTACCACTTGAGCCTCAGCACCACTTCTGGCTTTTTCTAAGTATGTGGTACCAAGGAATCGAACCCGGGTCTTCATGCAAGCTAGGCAAGCACGCCACCACTAGGCCAAACTCCTGGCCCCTTAACATTGATCATATCTGGCTTAAATTTTCAAGAGAAAATACCGGATGTTTTGTTGTTTTGTTTTTCCTTTTGGCCTGTTCTGGGGCTTGAACTCAGGGCCTGGGCATTGTCTTGAAGTTTTCTCAAGGCTGACATTCTACCACTTGAGCCACAGCACCACTTTTGGCTTTTTTTTTGTGTGTGTGTATGTGGTACTGAGGACTTCATGCATGCTGGGCAAGTACTCCACCACTAGGCCATACTCCTAGTCCAAAATACCATATTTATTCAGTATTCTTCCACCCACATTTTAATTAGTGCGTATTGTCAGTGTTTAGCCTGGAGTGTTGTGTTGTAGCCTGGAGTGTATACATTGTGCATCATATGAAACCATAAACCACTAAACTAGTCCATTGATAACCACTTACATTGTTCTCAGTTCATATCTGTTAGAAATACTGTTTCAGAAATATCTCTAATATATAATATATGTAAAGATACATGTAAAAGGTATAGTTCTATAATATAAAATACATAAAAATGGTTTATAAATAAATATATATGACAGTTTTACATATACAAGTGGGTTAAGTTTTAGTGAAACTAAGCATAAATATGTGTTGCGCTTTAGTAGCTGCTGCCAGAATTCTGATACATTTATGCCCATATGATATACACACCAGTGGTATATGTGAATTGTCATTGCTCGGTAATTCATAAACATTTGGCCTTGTCTACCATCTCAACTTTAATACTCTGATGACTGTATAGTAGTATCACACTTGCTTTTAATTTGCATTTTCTTGTTTTCACCATATATGATGAAAAGAAAAAAGTGCATGTATATTAGCATACTTCATTTTTCAAGGAAGGATTTTCATTGTAATATTTCTACATATGTAAACATATCTCTTTATCACTACCTTATCTTTTGCCCCCTTTTTAAAACAATTTCAGCAGGTTTCATTGTTTTATTGCTATGATACATGCCAAAGAAACCACTGCTCTCATTCACCCTTTTATTAAACTTCTTTCCTCCCACTGGTACCCTTTTCCCATCCATGCTTCTTTTATTTTTTTTATTTTTTATTTATTTATTTTTTTGCCAGTCATGGGCTTGAGCTCAGGGCCTGAGCACTGTCCTTGGACTTTCTCAAGGTTAGAGCTCTACCACTTGAGCCTCAGCACCACTTCAGGCTTTTTTCTATGTATGTGGTACCGAGGAATCAAACCCGGGTCTTCATGCATGCTAGGCAAGCACTTTAACCACTAGGCCAAACTCCCGGCCCCCATGCTTCTTTTACCTTCCTAATTACACCAAAGGATTTTACTCTAGTGTTCCAAACATGTATATATTTTCTCAGAATAATTGCTTTCCTCTTCCTCTATTCTTACTGAGCAATAACTTCCATTGAGGACTCATATAGTTGCACTGTATTTCAAAATTATTCATATCTTTGTTTTTCCTCTTCCCCTTATCCTCTTATATAGTAGTCCCATAGTTAGAATCATGTTCTCTGGTTCTATTTGTGTATGTGTAGTACATATAATTTATATGTGTGTGTGTGTGTGTACACACAAACCTGTATTTACATATATACACATATATTTAGGTAATAGGTATAGATGCAAATGTACTTCTCCATAAATATGTATTTTAGATGTAGCTTCCACATGGAAGTGAATACTTACAAATACTTGACTTTTTTAGCTTGGTTTATCACTTTCAATATTATGTTCTCCAGTTCCATTCATTCCTTGCAAATGTTAAGATTTTATTTTTCTTGATAGCTCTTTAATATTCTCTGTGTGTGCATATATGTACATTTGTATATGTGCATATAGATGTATGTATGTGTATATACACACATTCCATATCTTCTTTCTATTTATCTATTCTTGGCCACCTTAGATTATGCTGTTGGACTATTGTGAACAATAGCATAGTAAGCATGGACATGCAAGTGTCTTTTTGTTATTGTTCTATTATACAAAGGAGTTGCCATTTAACAAAGCAGTTTATAAGTACAATATATTTTAATCAACTATTTCTTTTGTATTTTGATTTATACTTCTTGGGATAATACCCAATAATGGTGTAATTGGATCTTTAGGTTTTTTGAGGAACCTTCCCACTGATTTTAGTTACGATAGTTTACATTTCCACCAGTAGTATATGAGGGTTCTTTTTTTCCTTAGATCTTTGCAAGCAGTTGTTTTCTTAATTGGTAGTCTGACTTAATATGGTTTGGTTTCTTCATTTTTCTTCTGGTTCTGTTGGTTCAACTCTAGGCCTAAGTGCTGTCACTGAGCCTCTTTGTGCTCAAGGCTAGTGTTTGCTCTACTAGTGCTTTCTTTATTGGAGATAAGAGTCTCATGGACTTCTGCCCAAATCTGGCTTCAAACTGTGACCCTCAGATTTCACCCTCCTGAGTAGCAAGAATTACAGGCATGGGCCATCAGGGCACTCCTAGATTTGCATTTTCTTCATGGTTAAGGATGTTGAAAATGTATCTTGTAGCTATTTGTGCTTTTTCTTTTGAGAACTGTCAGTTTAGTTCCCTATTTGGCTATGATTATTTTTTTTCAAAGTATTTTTTTATTGTGATTAATAGAAGGGTTACATTATATTCACCAGATAAAAGGTGCATAACTTCACAAACATTGATACCTTTTCTTATGACATGGTCCCCATTTCCCTCCCACCTGCCCCCCCCCCCCCCCCCCCCCGGTTGTAATTATTTTTCTTTTACATTTGAGTCTTTTGAGCTCTTTAGATGGCCTGTGTTTTAATCCCTTATCTATTGAATAGCTGGCAAAGATTTTCCCTAGCTTTTTGGTTGGTTCTGGCAGTTGTGTCTTCTGCATAGCAGGAATTTTTTTTTAATATTTTTTATTGTAATTAATAAAAGGGTTACATGATATTTGCCAGATAGAAGGTGCATTAATTCACATACACTGATACCCTTTCACATGTCTTGGTACCGATTACCCTCCCCCCCACCCCACCCCCATCTTGGTTTTCCCCAGGAATTTTTTTTTAATTTTATAGAGTCCCATTTTTCAGTGTCTGCTCTTTATTTCAGGCAATTTGCATCCTAATTTGGAAAGTGTTAGCTTTGCCTGTAATTTCCATGATTTTTTTCTCTTTTTCCTTTATTAGATTTAAGAGTTGTTGTTTTTAATCTATTTGAGTTGATTTTTTTTTTTCTTTTTGCTAGGGTGGGGGGTGGAGGGCTGAGGTCAGGGAGTGCTAGGCTGAGGCTTGAATTCGGGGTCTGGTCATTGTCCCTGACTGAGCTTTATACTCAGGACTAGCACTTTACCACTTGAGCCACAGCTCTGCTTCTGGATTTTTGCTTGTTAATTGGGAATAAGAGGCTCATGAACGTTCCTGTCCAGGCTGAGATTCTCAGATCTCAGCTTCGTAAGTAGCTTAGAATTACATCAACTCTTGGAGTTGATTTTCGTACAGGGTGGGCATTTAGGGATAAAGTTTAGTCTCCTTCAAGTAGAAAAAAAAATCTTCCCAACACCATTTATTGAAGAGACTGTCTTCTAGATATGTTCGAACTATCTTCTCCCTTGGTTCCTTTGTTAAAAATTAGATGGCTGTTAAGTGTGGTTTATAAGTTTTCAGTTTTTTTCCAATCCTGGGGCTTGAATTCAGGGCCTGTGCACTATCCTTGGCCTATTTTTCCCTGGAGGCTAATGGTCTTGCCACTTGAGCCAAAGCACCACTTCAAGCTTTTTTCTGTGTATGTGATAATAAGGAAGTGAACCCCCATGCTAGGCAAGCACTCTTACCACTAGGCCACATTTTATTTTCTATTTTCAACCCCCCCTTTTTTTTTTAAACCATATCCAGAGTCTTAGTGTGAAAGTATGTTTAGGTAAGAGGAACCCAGCAATAAGCTTGTGTATAAGAAATACTTTATAGTAATGGTAATTATTTTTCATTATTCATTTACTTCTAGAAGAAAATTTGAATTTCTTGATGTTTTCTCCTTCATTTGGGAATGAAATATATCTTACCACTTTTTTTTTTTTTTTTTTTTTTGCTTAGGGATAAAGTTATTCCTAACAAAGTGGGAACGTATTGTATCCAGTTTGCTTTTATGATGGATAAAGCAAATATGCTCAACAGTGAACAGGTTTGCTTACTTTTTCTATATGCTGTAATTAGCATTGCATTTAGTCACTTTGTGCTTGAAAAATTTGCTTTAAGAATGAATTAATAACTACAAAGTATACAATATTATCTCCCTATTCATGGAACCATATACCAATATCTCCAGTGGATACTTAAAACTGCAAATAGTAGAAACACTGTATATACTGTTTTCTGTAAAATTTAATGGTAAAGTTTAATAAATTAGACATCAGTTTTCTTTTAGATATGAGTTTAATGACAATGATTACAGAGTAGAATAACTAGAGAAAGTTTTTAATTTAATTCTGAATATTTGTTTGTTTGTTTGTTTGTGCTGGGGCTTGAAATCAAGGCCTGGGTTCTGTCTTTAAGTATTTGTGCTCAAGCCTAGGGTTCTACCATGTGAATTTCAGCTCCACTCTGGCTTTTGGGTGCATAATTAGAGATATGAATTTTATGAACTTTCCTGTCTGATCTGGCTTTGAACCACAATCCTTAGATTTTTAGCCTCCCGAGTAGTTAGGATTATAGATGTGAGCTACCAGGGTCTGGTACATTTAATATTTTAGGTTAACTGTAGATAACTGAAACTTCTAAAAGCAAAACTGGATTAATGAGAAGTACTGGAATATGTTTCAAGACAATTAGAATATATTTAAATTATATATAATAGCTAGAGCTGAAATGAAAGTTACTTTGTCACTCATTTTTGTACCAATGACAAAGTAAGCATTGAATATAATTTAATAGGGTTGCACATGTGAATTGTGTGGAAATTTTCAATTAATAGTATTTCAGTTTTATGTATTCTAAATAATGAAGTTCATGGTAGTTATAAAGTACTTCATCTCTGTTTTTCAGTGTAGTAAAATTAGAAATTAATCTATATTTGCTAATACTGGAGTTTTAAAATTCAGGGCTATTCTGCTTGAGCCATGCCCTGCTGTTTTTTTAAATTATATTTTCCCAATAGGCTCGCACATTTATGCCCAGATGACTTGTACTGGCATCTTCCTATTTCTGCTTCCGGCATACTTGGTGTGTTTAGTTTTTTTGTTCAAGGTAGCTTGGATCCACAGTCCTTCCAATCAGCCCAATTACAGGCATTAGACACCATGCCTACATAAAAATTACTTACACTTTTCAATATTTCTGTGTTTATTCTATATATATTGAAAAGTTATCTGCTGTGGGAGTGGTGGCTCATACCGGTTATTTCAGCTACGTAGAATAAACAGATTGGATTATAGTCCAAGAAGTCTGGGAAAAAAATTCACTATTCAACCAGTATCTGGCCTAGAGGCATGTGCCTGTCACCCATCTACATGGGAGACCTAATTAAGAGGCTCTGGGGCCAGGCTGACCCCTCTAATGCACACTAGTAGAAAAAACCTAAACCCAAAACGTCTGAGGACACGGCTTAAGTTATAGGGCATTTGGCTAGTAAGACTGAATCCCTAAATTCAGACTTTAAGTACCACTCAAAAAAATAACTCTGACATGCCTTTTATTCTGAATTTTAATATGAATTACCTTCAAAAATTTTAGAATGTAACACTTTACTAGTATATGCCATCATTCTTACTTCTCAGATAGTAAAACGTAATAGTTTTTTATTAGAATTGTTTTTTTCTGTAAGGTTATAGTTGACGTCCTGCCTAATTTGCCTATGAAATTGGTTCCTGAAATCCAACCAGCTACTCCTGCTGTTTCCAATGTTCGCTCTATTTCCAGTAGGACCCTGGTCAGAGACTTGCATCTCAGTATTACGGTAATGTTTTACTTTTTCCAGAACTACAGAGAAACAAAAAAATAGTTTTTGATAATCAGATGCAAAGTGTGGTGATTAGAATTAGTTATTGAGTTTGTTTTCAGTGAAAACTTGAGCACATTAATTGAATATTTGTACTTGCATATGAAGCATTTACAGATATATAAAATCAATGCAAATGTACTAAGAAATAATACAAAATGAAAAACGTTCCACCTTTTTGTGTTTTTTTATCAAAGAATTTATTAACATTGATTTTTTTTTATCATATTTCAAATGTCATGTTTAACAAACAAGATTTCAAAAAGGGAATCTCTATATACAATCACGGGTACGTAGGTTTTAGAACATATCTATGACATACAAACCCTCAGCTTAGTTTTAATGATCTAAAACTTTGCATCTTTATAATACAGTCAGTCCTATACTGTTCTGTTCATGTATATATTGTAAATGTATAATAATGACATTGATTTCTCAACTTAGACAAAGAGTTTTCTTTCTGCAGAGTTTGTCTATTTGTGCATGTGTGCACATGTGTATGTACACATTGGTCCTGGAGCTTGAATTCAGGGCCTGAGAATTGTTCCGGAACTCAAGAATAGCACTCTGCCACTTCAGCCACAGCTGACTTTGGTAGTTAATTTGGAGATAAGAGTCTTACATAATTTTCTGCCCTGGATAGGCTGTCTTTGAACCTTGATCCTCACATCCTCAGCTTCCCAAGTTGCTCCAGCCAGTAATTCTAGCTTCAACACTTGGGTTAGAAATAAGCTTTCTTGAAGTTTTTCCCCCCTTTGGCCTATGAGGAATTGAAGTTGGGGTCCAGCACTTGCTAATCTATTGCTTTACAACTTGAAATGTGCCTCCAGTTCCATTTTATTTTTTGAGATAGGGTCTTGGTAAAACATTTTTGCCTGGGCAGGATTTGAACCGTCTTTACCTCCCTTCTCTAGCTGAAAATTATAGGCATGCACCACCATACTTGGCCTTTGCTAAAATTTTTTGCTATTTTAGACAATTGGTCTGTTCTTTTGGTTTGTTTTTGTGTCTTTTTTGTATTAAATTTTTGGTGTTGGTAATGGAACCTAGGATCTTGAAACATGCTAGAGGAATACTTTACTACTGAGCCATATCACAGGTCCTTGATATTTTATTTCTTGAGTCATGGTCTTACTGTATAGCACAGGCTGCTTCTGCCTTGTCATCCTTGGACCTGTTTCCTGTGTCTTGGGATATAGGTGCCATCATTCCCAGCACCAAGTGAGGCCCTTTACTTCCCCTCCACAAATATCTCTGTGGTTTAACAGAATTATGCACAAAATTGTATAAAGAATATACGTATAACTTACAGATTTAGACATATACTGTTGAAGCTAATAAAAAGTAATTTAAAAGCATGTACAATTTGAATAATACTTTTTTGCTATTAAGCAGTGTGTGTGTGTGTGTGTGTGTGTGTGTGTGTGTGTGTGTGTGTGTGTGTGTGTGTGTGTGTGTGTGTGTGTGTGTGTGTGTGTGTGTGTGTCCCCGTCCCCTGGGGCTTGAACCCTGGGCCTGGGGAGTATACTGGAGCTTTTGTGCTGAAGTCTGCCACTTGAATCACAGCTCCAATTTGGCTTTCTGCTCGTTAATTGGAGATAAGAGTCTCACAGACTATCCTGCCCATCCTGGCTTTGAATCCTGTTCCCCAGATCTCAGCCTCCTGAGTAGATTAAGATTATAGGCATGAGCCACCAATATTGACCTTAAGCTCTTTTTAGAAACAGATGTTTAATGTATGTAATACTATGACATTTTACAGTCAAAGTTCTATCTATCTATCTCTGTCTGTCTGTCTGTCTGTCTGTCTGTCTGTCTATCTATCTATCTATCTATCTATCTATCTATCTATCTAATTTATTTGCCAGTCCTGGGGCTTGAATTCAGAGCCTGGACACTGTCCTTGGGCTTTCCTCAAGGCTAGTACTCTACCACTTGAGCCACAGCACCACTTCTGGCCTTTTCTGTTTATGTGGTACCATAACCCAGGACTTAGTGCATGGTAGGCAAGCACTCTACTGCTAGGCCATGTTCCCGGCCCCACAATCAAAGTTCTTGTAAATTAGGAAGTTAGGAGCCATTATGTTAGACTGCGGGAGAGAGCGCGCGCGCGCGTGTGTGTGTGTGTTTGTGTGTGTGTGTCTGTGTCTGTGTGTGTTTTAGAACTGTTTTCTGCATGTGAAACAAATTTAGAACTGAATTTGGTGATTTAAGAAAGGTCAGGTGGTTTAATGCTGGATTTATATAAATAGGCCTTTTTTTTTATTTGTACTTGCTCTCTAATTATCTGTTTTCTGTTCTTTATTTTAAGGATAACTATGGCAATCACACTGGAATGAATCTGGTTGGCACTGTAGTAGCTACCATTAAAGGTTTTAATGAGGAGGATATAGATATCCCACACTTCGTTGGGAAAGTTAGAACACTTGAGTTTCCTTTTGTGAATGGTTCAGCTGAAATCACAGTAAGTTTGGAATGGCTAAGATTCCTTGGCTTAATATGCTAACCATGCATATTAATACACTATTACTTGGTATATATAACTATGAAGATATAATCATGTAATAATTTCAAGTTTGAAAGTCAGCTAAAATATTTTGGGGTTTCATTATTACTAATGGCATTGAGAATGAGTGTCAATTATCACCTCATTCACATTTCTTATTTTCTCCTACAATGGTGAATAAAGTGACATTATTATCTTCTGTAAAAATTTTGTAATGAAAGCCACTTGTTTAAAAAGTGTAGGGAAGGTCAGATTTGACATGGTATTTACACTTTACCTCTTCCCAGCTTACATTTTATTGTAACTTATTTCTGTCTCCCACATTGTTTTCCCTTTTATCTCTCTTGTATGTTGTTGTCTAAGGAGAAATTTTGTTTGTTGATGGATGCTAGAGATTGAGATTAGAGCCTCTATTGTCTGTTGATCCATATCTCCAGCCTTTCAGATGTTTTCTCAAGGATAATTTCAAAAACACAGCCTAAATGTATATGGAACGGAAGTGTTCCACCTTTGTTTGGAAAGAATAATCATTGCTGAGATCCAGGTTATAATCTAAATTTACTATGTCACTGGCATTCTCTGTGTCATTTGCCTACTTGATCTGGAAATTTCATTCTTAGAGGCATTTGTCCATATCATACATATTAAATGCTTGCATATACTTGGATCCACTTTTGGACTCTTCTTTTTTGTTTTACACACACACACACACACACACACACACACACACACACACACACACACACACTTACTTTTCTAGTCCTGGAACTCAGGGCCTGGGCATTGTCCTTGGACTTTCTCAAGGCTAGCGTTCTAACTTGAGCCACAGCACCACTTCTGGCCTTTCCTGTGTATATGGTTACTGAGAAATCAAACCCAGGGCTTTGTGCGTGCTAGGCATACACCCAACCACTAGGCTATACTCCTGGCCCCTGGATATCTTTTCTTTCTAAATAGCTGTACCTCGAGCAAAATTTGTTTGTATCATAACCATCTTAGAATTAAAAGAAGTGAAAATGTAGAATTTATTTAATCTCCTTTTTGTGGTAATGGGGTTTTGAACTGAGGGCCTTGTGTTTGATTAGATTCTACCACTTGAGCCACATTCCTATCTTGAAGTCCAAGTTCTATAGTTTTGGGGCAGTACTGCAGTTTCATTTGAGAGCCTTGAATAATTTCTGACATTGAGTAATCTGTACATGAAAGGTTTATTACTCAGTTCTATAATAGAAAAGGGGAAAAGTTTTCAGGAAAATTATTTTTTTATTAATTGGGAGAATTTTTCTGTATATATGTAGAATTATGTAATAGAAGATTAGCATACTGAATGTTTTTAAAACCTCCCAGCAAAAACTTCTTACAAATAAGAAAGGTAAAAAGATAATCCAATTTTAAAAAATACAATGAGTAAAAATAAAAATGGAAAAAATGGATAAGCATTTTAGTAGAAAAGAAAGGATGAATAACCAGAAAACATGACAAACATGACCTCAGTAGTACTTCAGGAGAGGCCACTAACAACAACAATAATAATAATCATGTAATTCTTTCTAAACAAGAGGGATTAAGATCACTACTAAATGTTGGTCGGTATCAGGGGAATTGGGTACTTTCATATGATGTTGCTGAGAAAGTAAGTGATACATCCTTTTCTACTCAAAAGGAAATTTGATGCCAATTAAAATAAATTGTTTTTACTAGTTATTATATTTCTCATCTACCCTGGAAAACAAATTCACAAAAAACATTCAGTGACATACTCTTTGCTGTGTAGCAGATAGCTTAAAAATTTCAAACTTTAGTGTTCATCATTCAGTTAATGAGTGCTACATTATATACTGTAAATAAAATATTTAAATTGATAGCTATGCATTCTATTATTTGATCAACAAATTGCAAATTGTTAACTATAAAATTATATATGTACCTTTTTAATACTTTTGTGTTGACATTCAGTAAGTGATTGGAATTGAGAATTGCTTTTATGGCAGGTTTGCATTATCTGATTTTTTGTTTTATTTAAAAAAGAATGTTCAGACTATAGTTGTCCGTCTTGAAATAATCTATACTGGTCTGTCAATTTAAATTTTGTCAGTTTTTATATTTGTAAAAAAGTAAAGCAGCCAGTATCTGTTATTTTCTGTAGAATTTTGAAAAAAATCATTTTCCTTAAGCTAAAGCATATTTAGAGTTTTATGCACCAGTGGAAAGAATTTTTATAAACAAATCTGAAGCTTTTCAAGTATCTCTTATTTCATCACCTGGGATTAGTGGATCTACATCCATGGTAACAAGGTGTAATTTAAACTCAGGCTTGGGCTTTGGGCATTTCATTGTGATTGCTTTTTATAACTTTCATAACATTAGCTATTTCACACTGCTTCAGCTTAAAAGATAAAAATCGAGCAGATTTTATCAGTCAGAATGTAAGTGGACATTGAAATATTTGATGTGAACAAGATAACTTCTCTTCTAATTTTCTCTTACCTGTGAAATTTGCATGATTTGTACTGAATAGGTCATTTGGTTTTCAAACTAATACCAAAAGACAAACTGATTTGTTTTATGTGTCTTGGGTGATAGTGGTTTCATATATCTTGAAAATCAATGTATTTCACCTTTAAAAATTGGCCTCCTATTTGTAAACAGCATGATGAGATATATAATCTGAATTTTTTCTTTTTAAATCTGATTTTCCTTCCTTTTTTTTTTAAAGAGTCTAGTGCTGGCAGAAAATAGTCCTGGAAAAGATAGTACTGAATATATTATTATTTTTGAGCCTCGTTTATCACCTTTATCAAGAACATTAGAGCCATATATATTACCATTTATGTTTTATAATGGTAAGTTTACAGTGGTAAATTTCTAAAGTACATTTTAAATCCCATTTGGAATGGTAGATTCAATAAGTTTGCTTTCTGTTTAGTAAAGTCATGATTTTTAAGTTGTTTATATTATCTGAATTTTTTTCTTAGATGTTAAGAAGCAGCAACAGATGGCAGCGCTTACGAAAGAAAAGGACCAGTTATCTAAGTCTATTATTATGTACAGAAGTCTATTTGAAGCAAGCAAACAGCTTCTTGATGAAATGAAATGTAAGTCATCTTGTTTTCAAAAGCAATAAAAAATATATGCTTTGGGAAACGATCAGGCAGGTGATAGAAACTATGTGACGATCCTGTATCTGTTTTTTTTTTTTTTTTTGTATTGTAAGTGAAATGAAGAAAACTGCTGGGGTTTTTTTGTTGTTGTTTGTTTGTTTGTTTTTCTTTAAACACAGAACCAAGCTGCTGTCATGCTTGCTTTGCTAGTGCTCTATCTACCACTTGTATGCTTCCAACTCAGGCTAGCTTTCAAACCTTGATCCTTGATCTCAACCTCTTGAAAGGATAACTTGGTTACCAGCTTTTTAGCAGTTTTTAAGATAAAATGTCTATGTATCTTGCTACCAATTAGAAAAATTTGGTATTAGAAGTCCCAGTATGTCGATTTAATGTTTCTGACATATTCATAGTGATTATATCTACTGATTACATTATACCTAGCCATAGAGTTACCAGTAAATTCATACTTGGCTTGAGTCATAAACTGTATATAGTGCCATAAGCAGTAAAACTGAAATATGTCGCTTATTCTTACCAGTCTAGAATGTTTGCTTTTTTTTAAACAAGGCATTTACTGAGTTGTGCTCTATATCCATGCAAGATCAAAGATTGTAGTAGAAACTAAATCAGGTAACGTCTTATCATTTGCATAGCATTGTTTTTATTGTATTAATTGGTTCTGAGACTAGCCATGTACAAATAACTATACATCATTTGTAGCTCTGTGGGCCAAGAGTAAATAAGTTACAATAGGATATGATAATATTCCTTTTAGCTACATTTTTTTAGAAATTCCTTTTTCCTTTAGACTTGAACCTTAAGACAAAATTTAATCTTGAGTTTATAAAGTAAGTGCCTGTCAATTTTCATTTACCATGAAACATTAAATAGAAAATAAAAATGGAATTTTTCACCTTTTATTTTGGTGGAGAAAAGCTGAATTTTGAGGACTTTCAAAAATTGATGGAATTTTTTTTTTTTTTTTTTTTTTGGTTCTCAATTGTAGGCCAGGTGGAAGAAGCAAAATTAAAAGAATCTCAGTTGAGAAATGAATTGAAAACATGTAATATTGATATCCCTGCATCACAACAGGTATAGCTCACAAGTATTCATTAAATGTTATTTTACTTTTTACTTTACATTTTTGGCATGACTATTATTTCAACTCTGTGCCTCTTGCATATCTGGACCTTAGTGCACTTATTTATGCTTCCTGTCCTAGCTGAGATGACAGGCATTATTTTATGTGTTTGAAAACTTCCTATACTTTCTTTTGTTGATTCCTATTTTTATTACATTGTGATATGATAGTATATAATGGGTTATAAGTGGAGGATGAGAAAGTATGAAGTTGATAGGAAAGTGTGTGGTAATGCCACAAAATCTCCTTCGTACAATAAATATATTCTAATAAAACATCTATTTTTTGAAAAAAATTTATTGTCAAGGTGATGTATATAGGGGTTACCCTCACATTCATAAGGCAGTGAGTACATTACTTCTTGAATTGTTATCCCTTCCCATGTTTTTCTCCCACCATCCCTCCCTCTCCCCCTCCTAATTTGTTTTTATTTGTTTTTATTTTATTGTAATTAGTAAAAGTGTTACATGATATTTGCCGGATAGAAGGTGCATTTATTCACATACATTGATACCCTTTCACATGTCTTGGTACCCATTTCCCTCCCCCCCACACCCCCCCACCCATCCCCCTCCTAATTTGTAAAGTTCATTTCCAATATACTGTCTTGTGACTATCGCTGTTACAGTTGGTTCACCCTTTGTCCTTTGCCTCATTTTCTTGTAGTTCCCCATCCCTTCCCTAATTTGAATAAACAAACAAAAACAACGTATATACGAAACACTAGGTACCAAAGTCAGATATAGTAACAGGGATAAAGATAAACTATAACGGAGGGAAATGATGGAGCCTATGTGTAAAACATTTTTTAAAAAGTTCTTTGGGTGTCTGAGAAGAATGCGTATTATACAGCTTGTGGATCTTATACTCTGTAGACTTCCATTGTGTACATTTTGGCCTGTAATATTGAACAATTTTCAAGATGTTTTTTGTCATTGAATTTTAAATTTAGATGATCTGTCTATTGATGAGAGTGAGCTGTTGATGGCACTTACTAGTACTGCATATAAGTCCACTAAAGTTTGTGTCATGAAATATTTGGTTTGTGCGTACTATTGTACAATTTTTACCTTGTTCTTTTCCAAATTGGAATTTGAACTTGAGACTCCACTACTATTTGAGCCCTTTTAGCTCTTCTTGGATTCTTTGCTTTATTAATATGAAATGACTGTTTTCTGTAATTTTGATTTGAAATCTGATTTATTAGATAGGAATACAGGTATATTCCCTCTTACTCCATTTTGCTTAGAAAGAATTTTTCCATCCTTTCATGTAAGCCAGTGTTTGTTTCTTTCAGTGACATGTATTTTTTGGTATGGTAATATTTCCTCTATCTTTTAAATGATGATAGTAACATTCTGTGTTAGTTTTGAAGGAATGGGGTATTTGGTCATTTTTCTGGGGTTTTTTGGGGGGGCAGGGGAGATGATACTTGCTTCTTTGCTAACCATTGCATACCCTTAATCTACTCATCTGTTGGGATTTATTCTTTATTGCCTTTTCCTGTGTATAGGATATCTTTATCTCTGGTTTGGTTGTGAGTAATTTTTTTGTATTGTAGAAAACATATATTTCTTTGTCTATTAAGAAGGATAGTTTTGCTGGATACACGAGTCTGAGTTAACAATTATTCCTTTGAGGACTTGGAATGCCTATCGCATGATTTCCAATCCTTCTTAGCCTTTAGAATTTCCTTCCCCACCCAGGAAGTCAGATATCAACTAGAAAATGTCTCATTTTTTTACATTGTGCCTGATTCTCCATGCTTTTCTGTTGTCCTGCTGCCTTTTCATGCTTCCCAATATTTTGAAGACTGAAAGAGATGAAGTATATGATCTCTCTGGTGTTACTTAACATTTCTCATTTACCAAGCCAAAACAATGAACACTTCTAATGCTCCTGATTAACTTTTTCTTTTGATCTTGGGGCTTGAACTTATTTAGCCTGCGAGCAGAACCTGAGCTTTTGTGCCCTACCATTTGAGCCATAGCTCTACTTCTAACTTTTTGGTACTTAATTGGAGAAGAATCTCATGGACTTTCATGCCCTTTCAATGCTCAGATCTTAGCTTCCTGAGTAGGATTGCAGCCATGAGACACCAGTGCCCAACTCCCTGATTAACTTTTATGTTCTCAAGTTTTCCAAATTGTTAAGTTGTTAGCAGTATTGGCTGCCTGCTATAATAATAATTGGCCTTCTAGATAAAATTTTCTTTATAAATTACAGGTTTCATACATTGAAGCCCTTTTGAAAAGAAAGATGGCAGAACAGGAAGAACTAAAGAAAAAACCCAGAAGATCATGTACCCTTCCAAATTATACTAAAGGCAGTGGAGATGTTTTGGGAAAGGTTTGTATTTAAGTTCCTTAAACAGTATCTTCTTGTTTCATTTTTGTTTAAAAGGAGCCTCACTGAAACTGAAATCCTACTGGTTGGAGAGAAATTATACTGGTTGAAAAGAATTGAGGTGAAATCTAACTGCTCTGATTACTGAACTCCATGTGTAACAGATACTGTCAAACAGTTCACTCCCTGTGAAGAGAAGGCTGTGGAAGTTTTCATTATTCATAGGGTCTGAAAATTGGCTTTGTAATGAGTATAAGCAGCTGTGTCTTCAGACATAACCCTAAGATGGAGAAATACCAACAGTGTCATTTTGAGTTCCAAATCTTATGCTATTAGAGAATTCCTAGATTTAGGAAAAAGCAACATAAAGACATTTATGCATATTTTATTAAATAATTATCATTTTTCTTATCTGTTGTCCTTTTACTCTTTGGTTTCTTGTTCCAAATGAGTTGTGCTTTCGTTTTTATCCTACTGATGAACATTCCTTTTCATATTTTTTTCTCAATTAGAACTTTTTTTTTGCAATCATTACTAAGTTCTTTCAATAAATGTTGCCTTAGTTCTTCATGATCCTCTTAGTTGCTTTACCCTTGTAGATAGATTTTACTTGATTATGGTATTTATGGGTTTGGGGGTTTTGTTTTTTGTGTTTTTTTTTTGTTGTTGTTTTTTTTCTAGGGCTTGAACTCAGGCCCTGGGCACTGTCCCTGAGCTTCTTTTGATCAAGGCTAGCACTCTGGCACTTGAGCCACGACATCATGCCCTGGTTTTTCTGTTTATGTGGTACAGAGGAATCAAACCCAGGGCTTCATGTTTGCTATAGGCAAACACTCTACCACTAAGCCATATTTCCAACCCTGCACTAAATTTTTAACATTTTCTTCCCCCTTCCCACCCCTTTTCTCTTCTTAACTTTTCTTCTACTGACTTTTAGTGATTTGAAAAACAAGCATAGAGATTGTTGAGTATGTAATGATAGCATAAAATAGTATTTCTGCTAGGCAGATGTGTGCTACCAAATCAGGCTAGGCAGGACTATGTAAGCATAGTGAATGAGGTTTTAATATTGACTTGGAATGCCTGTGATTAAAGCAAATATTTGTAATAATCAAGTGATTATCCTGTATCAAGGAAATTTTCCTGTTAGCATAATGAAACTTACTTTAGATATTTAGGTTAGTATTTTAAAATGGTATAATACTGAAGTGAAATACTTACTTTGGAAGGCATATTAACTATATATGCTTAATTGAATATAATTTGCATTTTATTATTTAAATGTAGCCATTTTTAATGTAGGCATTGAAGTATAAATTGTGTCTTTAATTAACTGACAGTATTTACAACAGTTTTATTTACTTGCAAGCTGACTGGTATTTAATTTATGGACACTCCTCCCCCTCCCAAAAAATGGCCGAATAGATAGCTTGAAACATGGAAGTTAATATATTTTTATAACTTGAGTGTCCTCCCTCCCTCTGCCCTTCCCTTCTTTCGTTAGTTCCTTCCTCTTTTTTTTCCTCACTCCCCTTCTTTCTTTTTTTTGGCCACTCCTGGGGACTTAAACAGTTCTGGGCACTGTCCTTAAGTTAGTTCTGTATCTACCACTTGAGCAACAGCACCAGTTCTGGCCCTTTCTGTGTATGTGGTACTGAGGAATTAAACCCAAGGCTTCATGTATGCTAGGCAGGCACTCTACATCTAGGCCACGCTCCAGGCTCTTGTTTTGTTTTTTTTGACAGTCTCACTGTATGACTAAGGTTGGCTCAAATTCAGACTCTAAAGTGCTGAGATTACAGGTATATACCATTCATTTGGATGGGAATTTCTTTTCGTATGTTTCAGAAAAATATTTTGCTTTTTAGGATTAGGCTGTTAAAGTATTTAATATGAGATTTTTATTTTGAAATGTCCTACTTGATGTTAAAATGAATTGTAGATTGCACATCTTGCACAAATTGAAGATGATAGAGCTGCAATGGTTATTTCCTGGCATCTGGCAAGTGACATGGACTGTGTGGTCACCCTAACGACTGATTCTGCACGTCGTATATATGATGAAACTCAGGGTCGTCAACAGGTGTTACCCCTGGATTCTATTTATAAGAAGACTCTACCGGATTGGAAAAGGTCAGAGAAATGTGAAAGTAATTAATTCTTTTTCTGGAATTCCTTGCCTGGATAATTTTCCAATAATAGGATCAAACTTAGGAGCTCACACTGCTGGGGTTTTTTTTGTTTGTTTGTTTTGGTTTGGTTTTTAATGCAAGCCTTTATTTTTTTATTTTATTTATTTACTTATTTTGGTACTGGTCCTGGGGGGTTGAACTCAGGGTCAGGGCACTGTCCCTAAGCAATTTTATTTTTACTTAAGGCTAACACTGTATCACTTGAGCCACAGCTTCTGACTTTTTTGATGTTTAATTGGAGTACAAATGTTACAGACTTCCCTGCCTGGACTGGTTTCAAATCATGATCTTCAGATCTCGGTCTCCTAAGTAGGGAGGATTATAGGCCTGAGTCATAGGTGCCCAGCCCAAAGCCTTTATTTTAAAAAGTTTCTCATAGCCAGTGAATATCTCTCATAGCCAGTGGAAGTCCAAGGCCCTGTATTCAGTCATTAGATTGAAAAAAAAAATGAGTTCTCTAAGTCTGTCTAAAGTAGAGGTGTCTTAAAGTACATTATTCTTGCTCTCATCACAGATACATACATTTCATTTATACTAATATTGTTTTGATTGTATATACTGTATCTTAACTGCCAGTTAAGTGCTGTTTATATATGTGGTACTTCACACAATCAAGCATATGCAGATACAAAATCTAAAGCTAATCTTTGAGGCTAAGCATGCTGATTCATGCCTATAATCTTAACTACAAGTCACCATTTGAGGCTGGCTATACTCTATCTCAATCTGTAAGTCAAGTATAGTGAGTGATATACAGCTATCATCCTGTCTTCACCTGAGGCCATGGGAGAAATGTAGTCCAGAGTCAACCCCAGGCAAAAACTGTAACCTATACTTTAAAATATTTAAGGTAAAAAGGGCTTAGGATTTGTGACTCTGGTGTTGAGAGCCTGTCTAGCAATCACAAGGCTCTGAGTTAAGACCTCAGTACTGCTGATAAAGAAGAGACATCTGGCTGGGAGTTTGGACTAGTGGTAGAGCGCTTGCCTAGGATGCACGAAGACCAGGGTTCGATTCCTCGGTACCACATACATAGAAAAAAGTCGGAAGTGGTGCTCAGGCTCAAGTGGTAGAGCTGTAACCTTGGGAAACTCCAAGGACAGTGCTTAACCCCTGAGCTCAAGCCCAGGACTGGCAGCCAAAAAAAGAGAGACATCTTTGTCATTTGCCACAAGAAGAACAGCAGGATATTTTTATTTATTTGAAGGAAAAACGAGATGTAAATTTTGTCTTTATGTTCTATGAATATAAATCATTTATGGAGAAAGGAAGGCTCTGTTAGCATAGTCATCCACAAATACTAGAACTGCAAATAGTAGAGTTGAAATGGGAAAGAACATCTATCTTGAAAACTTCAGTCTTACTTTAAAATGGGAATAGTGTAAATCTAGTTCTTTTGAGTAATTGACTGTTGACTTTTCAAAATATACTTCTAGGACAGTTGGGCATCTTAATCCACATTTTTTTAGTATGTTATACGTATTCTGATTGTGCCTTAAAAATCATCTTAAAACTTCTTAAAATTCGGTGTGGGAGTTTGGCTTAGTGTGCTTGCCTAGCATGCACCAAGACCCGGGTTTGATTCCTCAGTACCACATACATAGAAAAAAGCTGGAAATGGTGCTGAAGCTCAAGTGGTAGAGTTCTAGCCTTGAGAAAGCCCAAGGACAGTGCTCAGGTCCTGAGTTCAAGCCCAGGACTGGCAAAAAAAAAAAAAAAAAGTCTTCAATTCATCTTAGAAAGGCTAAAGGGAAATGCTAACAAAACGGAATGTGTACAATGATTTTCTTCAGGTTTTATAGGGCTTATATTAAGGTATGAATGAGGCTCTGAAGGAGATTAGGGACTCAGAGTCTATACTGTCAGTAAGCATGTTATTTCATCATATAATCTACAAATACATTAAGAAAGTAACTGCAGTTTGAGCTCAAGTCTGTATCAATTTTCAGATTTACCACTCTGCTATTGATAGCCATTTTAGACAACATAGGACTTCCTGCCAGGTCAAGATCACTATACTGATAAGGGGAATAGATTTGTAGGTGGGGGGGGAAACTTTCTTTAGAAAGTTCCGTTTTATCTTTATAGACCCTGAAGACCAACTTAAGAAAATACTTGATTTGGGGAAAGAATGAATTAACTATAAGGTTTGCTGTAGAAACTAGTTGAATAATCTCTGTTCCTATTCTTAGTATTCTCTCCTCACCTCTTTCTTTTGGGGGGTTGGGGTATAGGGATTTTTTGCCTGTTACTCCAGTTAACTTTACCACTTCCTTCTCTACTTGAAGAGAAAACCACCAATCATTTTATCTCTGAAACATTATTATTATCCTTAGGCTTACTCTTTTCTGAGTTCCAAGGATTCAAAGGTACTTATAGCCTGTATCAGTTCTGTTCTTGAGCTTTGCAACTTCACCCATTCTGTGGCATCCTCATATGGTTCAGCTTTAGAGGCTGCTATTCTCCTTTCCTCATCAAGCCAAGCAGTTAGATTATATTACAAGGAAATTTTATTTACAGTTTACTAGCACAGATAAACCAACCAGATATTTTCATTTCTAGGACACAATACCTAATTATTTAGGCTATCATTTGTGATAGATGGGCACTCAATTATATGATCAAAATGATTCACAATCAATGTTTCTCTTTTATTTTTTGATATTTAATGATATGTGGTTAATACCTTTTTTGTTTGCTTTTTAATTTAGACCTCTACCTCATTTCCGAAATGGAAAGTTATATTTTAAACCCATTGGTGATCCAGTCTTTGCTCGAGACTTGTTAACATTTCCGGATAATGTAGAACATTGTAAAACAGGTAAAGGGTATTGTGGTGGCTTTATTTTGTATAGGTACTTGTGATAAAGATCTAATTATTGACGATGAAAAAATATGTTCTTAGCTTATGAGCGCTAATTTTATTAATCTTTAACTTGTTGTTTTTAGTATTTGGTATGCTGTTAGGAGACACCATTATTTTGGATAACTTGGATGCAGCCAATCAGTATAGAAAAGAGGTTTGTACTTCATTTCTTTTTTTAACTTGTACGTCTAATTAACTCTAACGTCTGTTTTTTAAAATTTAATAAGCCCAGCTTTGGAAGCCCACACCTATAATTCTAGCTACTGAGGAGGTGAGGATCAAAGTTCGAAGCCAGCCTGGGCAGAAAAGTCCAATTAACCACTTAGAAAAAGCTGGCAGTGGCTCTGTTGACTCAGGTGATGAAAGTGCTAGCCTTGAGCACAAACTGGCTCTGAGTCAGTGCCTAGGCACTGAGTTAAAGCTCCAAGACTAGTAATAGTAATAGTAATAACAACAGAAGCTGGGAATTTGGCCTAGTGGTAACGTGCTTGCCTAGCATGCATGAAGAACTGGGTTTGATTCCTTGGTACCACATACATAGAAAAAACCAGAAGTGGTGCTGTGGCTCAAGTGGTAGAGCACTACTAGCCTTTAGAAAGTCCAAGGACAGTGTTTAGGTCCTGAGTTCAAGCCCCAGGACTGGAAAAATAACTAACAACAACATAGTAAAGGCACAATAAACAATAGGGTGCTGATGGCTTATACCTGTAATCCTAGCTACTCAGAAGGCTGAGATCTGAGGACCACAGTTCACAGCCAGCCCAGGCACCAAAGTCTATGAAATTCTTATGTCCAGTTAACCACTGAAAAACCAGAAATGGACAATGCCTAGGTCCCAGAGTTCAAGCCCCATGACCAGCGGGGCCCCTCCCCCCCCCCCAAAAAAAAAGACATATTCTTGAGATGTGGTGTCACATGCATGTAAATCCTAGCAATCACCACGCTGAAGCAGTAGGGTCAGACTGGGCTACATAGTAAGATCATATCTCTAGGAAAAACAAAAAAACTTTAATGAAACATAATACTCAAATGACTAAGTAGCTTTGGCTACTTAAATTCTGCATGTTAATAATGTAAGATTGGACAAAATATATAAAATGTTCATGTATGCAAATAAGATATTTAAGTCACTTATAGCTTCATACTTGATAGGCAGTCACTCAGCACTTAAGCCCACCCCCAACCCTTACTTTTTTTTTTTTTTTTTTTTTTAAAAAAAAGGTGGTGTGGGGAAGCCAAGCACTGGTGGCTGATATCTGTAATCCTAGCTACTCAGAAGGCTAAGATCTGAGCGGGGGTAGGAGGAGTTAGAGAATATAATGTTGGATATTTTGCCTTTTGTTGCTTATGTGTTTACTTGGGATGGAAAGCTGAGGATGTAACACAGTGGTAGATACTTACATAGCACATGTGAAGCCCTGTGTACAGTTCTCAGCACTGCTCACTTTAAAAATAAGGAAGTCTACTAATGATTGAGAAAAGATTGACACATAGCACACTTAGCTAAGATTTTAGAATATGATAAAATTCCAGTATGGAAAGGCCTTTTTGGTATTCACAGATTCTTGAAGACTGATACACAAAATGTATTAGTTCGTATATGTACAGTTATGTGTACTATTAGTTGAACATGTTTGAGCATATGCTCACCAACTGAGGTAAAAGTAATTAAGTGTTAAAGGCCTGAAAATACTAGGAGGTTAGTCTTACGTTGAAATAATTGTAGACTTGCAAACTGAAAGTAAGAATGTTTGTGGCTAAGAAAAAATAGACCAGTTGAAAATGAGAACTAAATGGGCATGCTAGGCAATCACTCTTACCACTAGGCAAAACTTCCAGCCCATAAAGGCCCTTTTTTTTGGAAGCACTCTGAACATTGTGTAGTATAGCATTCTCAAAGCTGCCTTGATATTTACTGCTATGGATTACTGAGTCACCAACCTCTCAGGCTTATCCCTTTCTTATACCATTAAGTGGACAATGTTACTTTTTGCATTTGTACTGTGGCTATTTTAGCTAACACTTGAAGTCTGATTCTGATTCCCTTGTTTAGTTCATTATACGTATCATTAATGTGTATGTCATTTCTAATCTCAGCACTTTTCTCAGCAGTTGAAATAAATTGCTCACTAATATTCATTTACTTAAAATAGGTTGTTAAAATCACTCATTGCCCCACACTGCTGACTAGAGATGGAGATCGAATTCGAAGTAATGGGAAGTTTGGGGGCCTTCAGAATAAAGCTCCTCCAATGGATAAGCTTCGAGGAATGGTATTTGGAGCTCCAGTACCAAAACAGTGCAGGTTTTTAGGGGAACAAATAGGTAAGTTGAGTAAGTTACTAGTAATTTCTAATTTAGTTTTAATCTTTCAGGGGTTTATATGTTTAGATTCTAACATTAAAATGCCAGTCGTTTTTGCAAGGTTATATGATAGTTCTGTTTCCAGTTTTTTAAGGAGCCTCCATACTGGCTTGCATAGTGGCTTCAGAATTTACATACCCACCAAGAAGGTATAAGGGTTTTATCCTTGAATCCTTGCTAGTATTTGTTGGTTTGGGGGTTTTGGTTTATTTCCCTGTTTATTTTTTAGTATTAGATTTGAAATGGGTGCTGCCACCTGAGCTGTACTGTATCCCCAGCTTTTTTTTGCCAGGTTAGATTTCTTTTTTTTTTCCCCCCTGCTACTAGTATTTGTACTCAGGACCACATATTTATCAGATACATATGTGATGTGCTCTATGAGGCACTCTTTCTGATTTTTTTTTTTCCCTCAGTCCTGGGGCTTGAACTCAGGGACTGGGCACTGTCCTTGGGCCTTCTCAAGCAAACACTCTACCATTTGAGTGTATGTGGTACAGAGGAATTGAACTGAACCCAGGGCTTCATGTATGGTAGGCAAGCACTCATCACTAGGCTACACTCTCAGCCCCATTTCTCTGAATTTTTAATGAATGTACTCACAACTATTAATTTATCTTAGACTTGCTTTTAATGTATACCAAAATTTCTAGTACATTGTGCTTTCATTTTTGTATTTCTATTTATATTTCTTCAATGTTCGTGTAAAGGTAATTGTTCAGTCTCAGTGTGTTTGTGTATTTCCTGTGCTTCCTCTTATTGACAGTTTGTAGTTTTATTTCATTGTGATCTAATAAAACAGGATTTCAATTTTTTTGTTAATACTTGCTTTATGTCTTAAGATATAATCTGTTCATCTTCCTTAATCTGGATAACCTGTCCACTGGTAAGAGTAGAGTATTTCTATATTGCATATGCAGTTGTGACTCTTACATCTAATTAGCCACAGAAAACCAGAAATCAAACTGTAGCTCAAAATGGTAGAGTACTTCCCTTGAGTAACAGAGCTCAGGGATAGCACCCAGGCCCTGAATTCTTATCCCATGACCAACAAAAACAAAGAATTTCAATGTCATAACCAAACATTTTTTTTGTTCATTTGTTTTTTTTTAATTAAAGAATTTGTTAACATTGATTTTTACATCATATTTCAAATGACATGTTTAACAAACAGGTGTTCAAGAAGGGAATCTCTATATACAATCACTGAGAGTCACAAATTTTTATGTCTATGTAGTTGTGTTTATATTTGTAATATCATGTCCATAGCATTGGGTACGTGAATAATGAGTCCTCTCTCTTGTACTGTTTGGATCTAATAGCCACATATTAAGGATACCATGCGTCTTTTGTTCCTTTGGTCTTGACTTGTCTCATGATTCGCTCTAGATTAATCCACTTCCCTGCAAATGCCCTTGTTTTATCTTGTCTGTTGGCTATTATAAATATATATATATATATATATATATATATGGCACATTTTTTTGTATCCTTTCATCTGCATAGGGCATCTAGATTGTTTCCATCGCCTGGCTATTGTGAAAAGTGTAGAGATAAACATAGCTGAGCATGTGTCTTTATCATATCCTGGGTTATGATGTTCAGGATAGATGCCCAGGAGTAGTATGGCGGGATTGTAGGGAAAGTCTATTTTCAGTTCTTTAAGAAACCTCCAGAGTGGCTGAACTAGCTTACAGTCCCACCAGCAGTGCAGTAGGGTTCCTTTTTCTCTTGTCTGAGTTCAAAATCTTGGCTATTTTTGTTTGGGGTAAGGTGGTATCTTAAGGTTGTTTTTATTTGCATTTCCTTTATGACCATGGCTGATAAACATTTAACCTCTTCTTTTGATAAGTCTTTCTCTAGTTCCTTTGCCCATTTAGTGATTGGTTTGTTGGGTTTGCAGGGGATTGGTTACTTGAGTTCCCTGTAGATACTGGATATTAAGCATTTGTCTTTTTATTTTTAGGTAGTCCCATTTACTGAGTCTCTCTCCAGTCTGTTGTGACCCTGGGATTCTGTTCAGGAATTTTTTGCCTGTGCCTATGAGTTCCAGTGTCTCTCCTACTTTATCATGTAGCAGTTTCACAGTTTCCAGTCTGACGTTGAGGTCTTTGATCCACTTTGAGTTAATGCTTGTGCATGGCGAAAGGCTAGGGTCAATTTTTAGTTTTCTGCATGTGGCTGCCCAGTTTTGCCTGCACCAATAATTGGATAGGCTGTGTTTGTTCCACTGTATATCTTTGGCTCCTTTGTCAAATACAAGTTGACTATAGGTATGTGGTTCTATTTCTGGATCTTCTGATCCATTGATCTTCTGGTCTGTTTTTGTGCCAATTCCTGCTGTTTTTGTTATTATGGCTCTGTAGTAGAGTTTGAAGTCTGGTATTGTAATACCTGCTGCATTGTTCTTTTTGCCTCGAATTGTTTGGGCTATTCTGGGTCTTTTCTTGTTCCATGTGAACCTTTGGATTGTATCTTTTATTTCAGTAAAGAATGTCTTTGGGATTTTGATGGGGTTTGCATTGAATTTGTGTATCAATTTTGGTAGTATGGCCATTTTCACTAACTGTATTGGTTCTCTCTAGCCATGAGCATGGGATGCCTTTTCATTTCTTGATGTCCTCTTTCTTTTGTTAGGCTTTTATAGTTTTCATTAAATAATTCCTTTACATCTTTGGTTAAGTTAATTCCTAAGTATTTTATTCTTTGGGGGGCTATTGCAAATGGGATAATTTTCTTGATTTGGCTTTCTGTTTGTGAATTGTTGAGGTACAAGAAGGCTACTGACTTTTGCAGGTTAATTTTGTATCCTGCCACTTTGCCAAAGTGGTTTATTAATTCTAGGAGTTTGAGAGTGGAGCTTATTGGGTCACTCAGAGGATCGTGTCATCTGCGAACAGGGATAGTTTAATTTCTTTTTTCCTATGTGGATTCCTTTGATGTCTTTCTCTTGCCTTATTGCTCTGGCTAAGAGTTGCAGCACTATATTGAAGAGAAGTGGAGAGAGTAGGCATCCCTGTCTAGTTCCTGATTTTAAGGTAAATGGTTCCAGTCTTTCACCATTTAGTATAATACTAGCTGTATGGCTTTAATTATTTTAAGGAATGTACCTCTTATTCCTGTTCTTTCTAGTATCTTCAACATGAATGGATGTTGTATTTTGTCAAATGCCTTCTCCGCGTCCTGAGAAATTATCATATGATTCTTATCCTTAGCTCTATTGATATGATGTATTACATTAATTGATTTGCGAATGTTAAACTAGCCTTGCATCTGTGGGATGAAGCCTACTTGATCGTAGTGTATAATTTTTTAAATTTGTTTCTGGATTCTGTTGGCTAGTATTTTATTGAGGAGTTTTGCGTCTGTGTTCATTAGAGAGATAGGTCTGTAGTTTTCTTTTTTTGTTGGGTCTTTCCCTGGGTTGGGGATGAGTGTAATTCTGGCTTCTTAAAATGAGTTTGGTATTGCTCCTTCTGCTTTTATTTCTCAGAACGGTTTCAAGAGTATAGGTATTAATTTATCTTTATTTGCCAAACATTTTTAACATCCTGTATTATATTCTTATTTTATTCAGTTCTTTGAATTTTCTTGAAATTCATCTAGGTATTTATCTGTGACTTCTTCCATTGATGAATCTTACAATCGTTTGATATATTCATGATAAGGGGAATTAAAATTTTTCTTCATGAAAACTAGGCTTTAGCACTGGAGCACTTATTTTTTTCTTGATACCCTAACACTGAGTTTTAGATTTGCAGGAGGTATGAATTGTCCTGCTGCTAGATTAGCCACCAGAGCCATCGGTTTACCTTACAATTGCAGCATTGGTACTCTTCTGGTAATACATGGCAATTTCTCTTTAAACCATAAAACTTTTAAAGTAAGCCAATAAGTACAGTTGTTAAAATCAAGGTCATGATAGGTAACACTGTATTAACAAATATGATTTAACCCTTGATGAACTGAATTTTTCATATTGTCTTTTCTGTAAGCCCAACAATACTAAGGTTCTTTTATGCATAATTTTGTGCTCATTCACATATGAAAAAAAAGTTAATATGACTGAAAGTGACAAGTACTTTTTTTTTTTTTATTATTGCCAGTCCTGGGCTTTTAACTCGGGCCCTGAGCACTGTCCTTGGGCTTTCTCAAGGCTAGAACTCTACCACTTCAGCCACAGCACCCACTTCTGGCTTTTTTTTTCCCTATGTACATGGTATCAAGGAATCGAACCTGAGTCCTTGTACATGCTGGGAAAGCACTCTACCACTAGGCTGAACTCCCAGCTCCTGACAAGTACTTTAAGACCAGAAAAGTCTTTTTTTTTCCATAGAATTTATAATGTCATAAAAAGCATAAAGGTACTGTCATCAGTCAGTTCCATATACAGAATTTGCATTTGGTCTGTTGTTACCTAACACTGAAGTTAGAATGAATTTAATGTTTATTAAATCATTGAGTCAGTAGTTTGAAAATTGAGCAGTATAATGCATCTTAGGTAAAATATATTTTTGTGTTTGAAAGCCAAGGATTACAAAAAATCTCCTATTACATTTAGATAACAGTGATTTGGAAGACAAAAACATTGGCCAGGGCTTTGCCCTAGTGGTAGAGTGTTTGCCAGGCATGTATAAAGATCTGGGTTCGATTCCTTGATACCACATACATAGAAAAGGCCAGTAGTAGTGCTGTGGCTCAAGTGCGTAGAGCTGTAGCCTTGAAAAAGCCCTAGGACAGAGCTCAGGCCCTGATTTCAAGCCTCAGGATTGGCAGAAGAAGAAGAAGAGGAGGAGGAGGAGGAGGAGGAAGAAAAGAAGAAGAAGAAATTGTAATATTTAATGCCTTTTCTGTTAATTCTCCCTTTCACATTCTTTTCCTTTTATGAATACTTGGTATCATTCAGGATAGCATTGAGACGTTGGTTGACCAAACACTTTCATGTAGAAACTTCTTAGGGATGGGGATATAGTTCACTGAGAAGAGTATTTGCCCAATGTGTGCAAGTAACTGGGTTCATTACCCAGAAGGATTTTGATTGAACACTCTTGCTTGATATGAATTGAATAAAGACAAAAATCAGAAGTAGACTTAGTTAGACTTTTGTATTCTTAACAATACTTATTTACTTTCTTATTTTTATGATTTTAAAAGTAATTTCCATGTATTACCATAAAAAGTACCAATGTTGTTTTTTTGTTTTGTTTTGTTTTTGGCCACTCCTGGGGCTTGAACTCAGGGCCTGGGCATGTTTCTTGAGCATTTTTGCTCAAGGCTAGAACACTACCACTTGAGCCACAGCACTATTTCTGGCCTTTTCTGAGTATGTGGTACCAAGTAATGGAACCCAGGGCTTATTGCATGCTAGGCAAGCATTTTACCACTAGGTTCCGCTCCCAGCCCCAGTGTTGCTAATTCTTTTTTTTTTTTTTTAATTAAAGAATTTATTAACATTGATTTTTACATTATATTTCAAATGACATGTTTATGTGTCATAGATACCTATTAATCTATGTAATAAAACATGTCCATAGTAAAACATACATTTGGCATATTAGTAATGTATTTAAATGTGTGATTCTTTTCAGATCTTCTTCAACAGTATCGCTCAGCTGTGTGCAAGCTGGGTAGTGTGAACCAGGACCTTAACGGTCAATTGGAGTACCTTCATACTCCTGATATGAAGAAGAAAAAGCAAGAACTTGATGAACAAGAAAAAAGTTTGAAACTCATCGAGCAAAAACTTGGTATATATTTACAATTTGTTAACTTTCCTATATAGAGATAAACATTTATGATAGTTAACTACAAAAAAAAATTATCCACACATGATGAATTCTTAATATCCAAAAGCATTCTTAAATACTTGTAGCACCCAAGTCATTTGACAGCTGGTTTTAAGCTAAACTCTTACCAGGTATAGTAAACAGAACTCTTAAGTATATATATATATATATATATATATATATATATATATATTTTTTTTTTTTTTTTTTGGCGGGGGCAGGGTGTGTGTGTCTTGGGGCTTCAATTCTGGTCTTGGGTTCTTATGCTTGATGCTATTGCTCTACCACTTGAGCCACAGCACCACTTCTGGTTTTCTGGTGGTTAATTGGAGATAAGAGTCTAATGGTCTTTCATGCCTGGGCTGACTTTGAACCGAGATCCTCAGATAAGTAAATTAGGATTATAGGCATGAGCCAACAGCACCCAGCCTCAGTATTATTTTTTACCTGACTTTTTATAAATTAAGATCTGTTAGCTTTTCTTTCAATAACATTTAGTCTAGTTAGAGTTATTTTTGTTGTTGGTTTTTTTTTTATTTTTATTTTTACAGGTATGACTCCTACACGTAAGTGTAATGATTCTTTGTGTCCTTCACCAAAAATTGAGATGACTGAATGCCCAATTCCTCCTAAAAGAATGAGAAGAGAAACTACAAGACAAAATAGGTGAGCACATTATGATCTGAGAATCACTATTGGTTCATAAAGTTCCTAAGTCACCATACTTTAAAAATGGTACGGATTTATTATTTCTCCATTCAGCTATTAGGTATTTTTGGGGGGGGGGGGCAAATCCAGGAGACTGAACTCTGTCCTTGGACATTTTCAAGGCTAGAGCCCTACCATTTTAGCCACAGCACCATGTATGTCTTTTTTCTATGTATATGGTACCAAGAAATTGAACCTGGTCTTCATGCGTGCTATCACTAGGCCAAACTCCTGGCCCATCTGTTAGTATTTTAAGAGCAAACATGACACAGTGGTATAGTGCTTACACACACGTAGAGAGAAACCCTGAAAAGTCTGGGCATGTAGCTCAATGGTAGAATGTTTGTCTATTATGTGTGAAGCCCTGGGTTTGATCTAGCACCAAGTTGGGCATTATGTATAATAATTACATATTTGGAAGATGCATAATCATAACTTCATATTTGGATAGTCAGTTTACTGAGTCATTTTTGCTTTTGGAAATGTTGTTTATTTTTATGTTACATTAAAAGTTACTACTGGGGGGCTGGGAGATTGGCCTAGTGGTAGAGTACTTGCCTAGCATGCATGAAGACCTGGGTTCAATTCCTCGGTACCACATACTTAGAAAAAGCCAGAAGTGGTGCTGAGTCTCAAGTGTTAGAGCTCTAGCCTTGAGAAAAATCCAAGGACAGTGCTCAGGCCCTGAGCTTAAGCCCAGGACTGGCAAAAAAAATAAAAAAATAAAATAATATAGTTTACTGCTGGGGCTGGAGGCATAGCTCAAGTGATCGACTGTGTTCAAAAGTACTGCCAAAAAAGGAAGAAGAAATTGTTGGGTTTTCTGTTTCCGTGAAGCTGGCAGGAAATTGAAAGACGTAGAAAAAATCATATTAACTGAAGTAAGCCAGACTCAAAGGAACTTAGGCTCAATGGTTTCCCTCATTTGTCATAATCAGTAGAAACCTTGGGTGCTCCTAACAGAGATTTACAATAGAGCAAAACCTAGATACATAAGGCCATATAGTATGATGCTAAATGAAAGACCTCCAGGATATAGAAACAAAAGCCATATAATTGTTATCCTTAATATACTGTGTTATCTCTCATCTCTTTTGCTGTCCCTTGGTTATCTCATATTGTTACACTAAATCTGAGATATATATATATATATATATATATATATGCTTATTCGGTTATTTGAAATAGGATAGGGAAGGGGGAAAACAAGATGAGGGGCTGGGGTGAGGGTAGGGAAATAGGGACAAGACATGAGAAAAGGAGGTATCAATATTTGTGAAGTAATGCACCTTCTATATGGTAAATATAATGTAACCTTCTGTTAATTACAATAAAAATATATGAAAAAAGAGAAAAATACAAGTCACTAATAATAGTGACTTTGTGTTATTTGGCTTGTTTCAGGTATTTTGCTTCTTAGGATACAAAATCACTTGTATATTACTTTTTTTTTAAGAGCTTATGGTATTTGATTAGCAGAATTAAAAATCATTTAGATAATTCACTGAAAAAGCCATTCACAACCTAACTACAATAGTAAGAACTATTAGTTTTACATAAATATTAGTAAAGCAGTTCATAGAAGTATACTATGGTAGTGGGTTTGGGGTTTTTATTTGCTGGTTTTAGGGCTTGAATTCTGGGCCTGTATGCTGTCCCTGAGTACTTTCTGCTCAAGGCTAGTTAAGTGCTCTACCACTTGAGCCACGTCTCCATTTCCAACTTTTTCTGTGATTAATTGACGATGAGTCTTACGAGCTTCCCTGGTCAGGCTGGCTTCTAACCTCGACCCTCAGGTCTGAATGAACCTCCTGAGTTGCCAGGATTAACAGGCATGAGCCACCAGTGTATAGCTGTTTTCTATTATTTTAAAAGGTTTAAAGGGCGGGGAATGTAGCCTAGTGGTAAAGTGTTTGCCTATCATGCATGAAGCCCTGGGTTCAATTCCCCAGTACCACATATACAGAAAAGGTGGTGCTGTGGCTCAAGTGATAGAGTACTAGCCTTGAGAAGGCTCAAGGACAGTGCCCAGGCCCTGAGTTCAAGCCCCATGACTGGCAAAAAAACCTTTTTAATAAATAAAAGGTTTAAGTATACTCTCTTAAGTTTTTCATGTTAATAACTGTAGTTTTTTAGATTAAGGTCTTACATCCTATCTTGTATATTTTGCATTGATCCAATAGCTGTTTCAATACACACTTTGTGCTGTATGTTGCTGGATGAATAAAAGTAACAAGGTTACTTGCCATGTGGTACTGAAAAATGATCAGGGCAGAAAAGAAGTAACTTAAAAATAAAACTTTTTTCTCTATATAAAGGTGAAAGGATAAAGTGATAGAAAATAGCTGCAAAACATGTATCAGTTATTAGGGAAAAGGCCTTGAAGACAAGAACTAGAGGAATAAAGGCTGCCAATTGCGTGGATATGCTGCCAGTCAGAAGCATGGGGGGGGGGGCAGGAGTGTAGCCTAGTGGTATAGTGCTCACCTACCATGCATGGAGCCCTGAATTCAATTCCTTGGAACTACAAACATAGAAAAAAGCCAGGCGTGGTGCTGTGCTCAAGTGGCAGAGTGCTAGCCTTGAGCAAAAAGTGTCCAAGGACATTGCCCAAGCCCTGAGTTCAATCCCCAGGACAAGGAAGGAAGGAAAGAAGGGAGGAAAACTCATAGTCATGAAGTATTTGAAGAACTGAAAAGACACTGCTAGGTCAGAGGAATAGAGGGCTGATATGTAGTTGTGCCTCTTGAGTCCTTACTAGCAGTTATTGTATCAAATCATTATTGTAAAAATGAATATGTATACCTAGAAAAAAAGTGTTTGTTTTGTTTTTGCCAGTCCTGGGGCTTGAACTCAAGGCCTGAGTACTGTCCTTGGGCTTTCTCAAGGCTAGAACTCTACCACTTGAGCCACAGCACCACTTATGGCTTTTTTTTCTATGTCTGTAGTACCAAGGAATCGAACCTAAGTCTTCATGCATGCTACACAAGCACTTTAACACTAGGCCAAACTCCCGGCCCTTATTGAGCTTGTGTGTGGGTCATGGGGCTGGAACTCAGCCTGGGTGCTGCCCATGAACTCTTCAGCTCAGGCCTACCTCCCTACCCCTGGGCCTGGACACTGTCCCTGAGCTCTTCATCTCAAGGCTACGGCCCTAACCCTTTAGCCTAGCCCTACTTCCTGTTTTCTAGAGGTTAATTGGAGATAAGAGTCTCAGGTCCTTTTGTGCTCTGGCTGGCTTTGAACCTTGATTCTCAGATCTCAGCCTCCTGAGTAGCTAGGAATACAGAGCTTTTTAATACCCCTTTTTTTCATACAAAGCCTTCAAACTCATGAGATAATAAATCTTAACTGGACTAGCTACATTGCAAGTACTACAGAGCTACAAAAAACTAGTGCCTTCTATATTGGACAGAAAATGTATAAAAAGAGTTTGGTGATCATTAAATCATACCTTATCTGTACCTCACTCCCAACTCATACCCCAGAAATAATTGTATTTAGTTACTATTTGTTGCCTTTAGTTTTCTTGTCAATGGAAAAAAGTACTAGTCAATGTGTGTTTTAAGCAATGAACTTGTTGCTTCATATATTATGCTAATAAGCATTCTGTCACTGCTCTGTATCCTCCTCCAGGTTTTTAAAATCATAATTTCATTTAAGGAAAGAAGCAAAGTAAGTAGAAATATACAGAATTTATGTCTAAAATAATGCAATTCCAAAGTAAAATCCAAGTTTACATACATTGTAAATATATATTATTTATGTGTGTTTTTAATCCACACATACATTGACTAGTGCTTTTGTTGTGATTGTTTTTACAAATATGTAAAAGAAATGGAACAAACAGATCTACTTAAATCTTTATATAACCAAGAACTGTAATTATACAGCAGCATTCCATGGTCTAATTAGGCATGCATGTATGATAAGGGAATTTAGGACAGGAAATCTTTCATCAACTGACTACGCCTTTTCTTTTTCCACTTGGCCAGCATTAATAACTAAAACAGTTATGTGAAAGGTGACAGAACAAGGGCCACTGACCTCACTAACAATATCTTGCCTCTGTATCTCTTTCTCAGAAAACCAAAGGGTGACTTACCCAGCTGAATGTTTCTGGAGATGGTTTAAGAGTCTGGGCGTGAATTTCCATGTCTAGCCAAATGAGACTGGAAGCAGCTATTCAGTTTTACGGATCTCATTGGACCGTGGGGATTTATTGGAATTACTCTAGTAAATATGCCCTTTGCTTATTATCTTACAAATGTATGAGAAGAAAATACACTTTTATGGCATTAACCACAGAACTGACATATAGCAGTTGTTGATCCTGAAGAAGAATATATGTACTATTTTTCAGTATAATTATGAACATGTTAGAGCTGTTGCTAGAAAGCAGCCTTTTTTTGTTTTCTGTAAATTTATTTAACAAAGATTTTTTTTTTGTGTGTGTGTAAGGAAGGTTCTAAAGACTAGATATTTAATTGTAAATATATGAGGAAACTCAATGAAGAATTCAAGATAAAAATAGAGAAAGCACAAGCAAATGTGAATTCAAATGTAATACGTGGAAAGCCAGCCATGGTAGGCATACCTGTAATCTCAGCACTTACTAGGCTGAGGAACGACCCCTTGGCCCACGTAGCCTACATGGGAGTCCCTGTTCCAAAAAATTAAAACAACCACCATCACCAAAAAAACAGATATGTGGGAAAAGAAATTGGTGAGTAAACTTGTGGCAGGTTATCATAAAGTGTACCCTGTGTAAATAAAATATACAGCAGCAATTTTTATAAATATTACCTTAATACTAGATTATCCAGTCTAAGCCTTTCTTATACATTTACATTATTTTCTAATTTTTATTACTATTTTTAAGAGGTTAAAATAAACACACTTTCATATTAATGCAATAAGAATTTAGTAGAAAGTTGTAAAAACATCTGAATTGTTCTAATTCAAGCTAATGAGTCCTGTATATCTTTGTGTAAATTCAAGACTGTTGGTCTGTGAAGTTATTTTGTATGGAATACTTTTGGTACAGTTTGTGACCCAGGCGATATGTGATATATGTATGTGTGTTTTAATCCTTTCTGAATATGCAGTGAGGTTAATAATAAATAGGATTTTTTCTTTACATATTGAACAGATGTTTGAGGTTTTTTGTTTGTTCGTTTGGTTTGGTTGGTTCTTGTTGCTTTTTAATTGAAAGCTCCATAAGAATTACTTGGTGAAATCTATATTAACATGAGCTTACCTTTGTCACTCACTTGTTGAAAAAACAAAATGGCAATAATAGAATTATCTACAGGGAAAATTGGCTTCCACAGGACTAATGTGTTAGAGACCTTAAACATTTGGTTATGTAAAAATCGGCAGTAAGAAAGGTTGTAGAAATGACTTTGTAGAAAGATTTGAAAGCATATTTAGTAATACATTAATTTCATAATTCATTGTAGCAGTCATGTCTCAAATCCAAGACACCAAGACTAATAAATGGGATAACTGCTTTTAAAAACAGTGACAAATCTGTTTCTATTGTTTCAAATAATATATCTGACATTAAGTCCATAACTAAATGTTCATTCTTACAGTATTAGAAAGAATCTATTAATAGAATAAGGTTTCACTATTTTGTTTTTTGACATATAGTTATATAGTATAGGCTGTTTAATGTTTTGTGGAGTTTTGTTTTGTTTTGGTGCCCATCCTGGAGCTTAAAAACTCAATACCTGGGTACTGTCCCTGAGCTTTTATGAGTAAGGCTTGTGCTCTACTACTTGTATCACAGATCTACTTCTTCCTTTTTTGTTAATTAATTCCGGCTAGCTTTCAACTGTGTCCTCAGATCTCTATCCTCTGAGTAGCTAAGATTATACCTGTGAGCCACCAGCACCCAACGTCCCACTGATTTTAACTTGTGATCTTTCTGCCCCTGCCTCCCCAAGTGCTGGAGGTGCTGGAATGGTAGGTCCATTTATACCCATTTTTGTGATGTTTTCCCATTCTTTTTTTTTTTTTGCCAGTCCTGGGCTTGAGCTCAGGGCCTGAGCACTGTCCTTGGACTTTCTTAAGGCTAGAGCTCTACCACTTGAGCCTCAGCACCACTTCCAGCTTTTTTCTATATGTGGTACCAAGGATTTGAACCCGGGTCTTCATGCATGCTAGGCAAGCACTTTAACCACTAGGCCAAACTCCTGGCCCTGTTTTCCCATTCTTATGGTATGCATCTTTACTACTCCCAGCACTCAGAAAGCTGAGGTAATATGAGATCAGCTTGAACAATATAATTGTCTCAAAAAATAATAAAATTTGTAAGTTCAGTAAGATTTTTCTGTTTCGTTTTGCAACTCAGGGCCCCCTGTTTTTGCTTAACCCTTTTCACTCACAACTGGTACCACTTGAGCCCTGCGTCTAGCTTCAGATTTTGCTATTTAACTGGAGGTAAGAATCCTTCCAATGTTTATGAGAGAACTAATTTCAAATTATGATCCTCAGATGTTAGCCTCCTGTGTGTTTACAATTACAGTCATGAGCCACAGGTTAGGTACCTGGTGGTTTTCTTGTGTTTTAATAGATTTGCTTAGAGATTTTTAAAGTATTACCTTGTTCTACAATTTGATCAAATACTAAAGTCTATATAGGATAACACATTAAAAATAGATAATTTTTTAAAAGAAATTTTATTTTTAACATGCAGTAATAACACATGAACAATTTTTTCCTCAAGTATTTAGTCCTGTATTTATGCTACAAAAGAATATAACTAATGGCAGGAAGTGTAGCATAGTAGTAGAGTGCTTGCCTGGCATGCATGAAGCCCTGGGTTCAATTCCTAGGTACCACATACACAGAAAACACTGGAAGTGGCATTGTGACTCAAGTGACAGAGCAATATCCTTGAGGAAAGTCCAGGCCCCTGAGTCCAAGCCCCAGGACTGGCAAAATATTTAAGTACACACACACGCACACACACAATCATGCCGTAGCCATCCATTGTGTGTTATAATCTGAAGTCTATCACAGTGGTTAAAAGAAATTTCTAATTTTTGTTGTTATTTGTAGGGTTTGAACTCTGGACCTGGGTATTGTCTCTGAGCTCTTCATCTCAAGGTTAGCATGCTACCACTTGAGCCACAGCGCCACCTCCAGTTTTTTGGTGGTTAATTGGAGATACAAGTCTCATGGCCTTTTGTGCCAGGGCTGGCTTTGAACCAAGATCCTAAGATATCAGCCTCCAAGTAGCTAGGATAACAGCACCCAGCTGATTTTTTTTCTTCTGAGTAAAAATGAGTGCAAATCCCACAATCACCAACTAAAAAGCATCTGTCCAAGTTTTTTTTCAACCTTCTCCCCCAGTCTTGGACCATGAACTTAGGGGCCTGAACACTGTCCTTGGACTTGCTCAAGGCTAGAGTAGAGCTCTACCACTTGAGCCACAGCACCACTTCCAGCTTTTTCAATGTATGTGGTACCGAGGAATTGAACCCAGGTCTTCTTGCATGCTAGGCAAACACTCTACCACAAGGCCAAACTCCACAAATTTAAAATTTTTATATGTACGTTTAAAATCATACAGCCTGTTATTTATTGCATTACTGGGTTCATTGGTACACTCATCAGTCCAGGCTACATGAGTGGCTAAGATAGGATCAAGAATGAATTTCAGACAGAACAAACCAGGAGTCTTGTTTCCATCTATGATCCCAGCAGCAGCTAGAAGGTAGATCCCAATTCAGGTATACATCCATGTGGGAAGCAAAGTCCTTCCCTGGAGATAACAGTGAAAACCAGAGTTGAAGGTATGGTTCAGTGCTATCACACCAGCCTGGTAAGCACAAGGCTCTGAGTTCACATCTCATAAATCTTCTAAATTCTTTGTAATGCTTTTTGTTGGTTTGTTTTTAAATATTAGTTCTTGCTATGTAGTCCAAGCTTTTATTAAACTCATGACTGAATTATTTTTATTCTTCAGGTTCTATAACATTGGCCACACTAGGTTAAAGTAGCCAGTAAGTTACCCTCTATAATTGAGAGTAAAATGCCTTCCTTGATAAGAGTTAAAGGAATCTGAGCATAAAACCAACACTGCAGAAAGGATCCTGCATAGAAGAAAGTACAGGAAAGGAAAAAGAACAAAATGATAGGAAACTTGACATAAACAGAATGTTAATGTGTTCACCTTCCCAGTCAAAAGACATAAAATGACAAGTTGGATTAAAGAACAAGAACCAACTAATATATCCCAGAAACATCTCACTGACAAAGGCAGAGTTAAGAAAAGCATTTTCCAAGTTAATCACCCCAAAAGACAGAACCTCTACTTATATCTGATAAGACAATTTTAAACTAAAGTTAGAAGAGGCAGAGAAGATCAGTAAAAGTTAATAAAGGGGAAAATCCTTCAAGAAGAAATTAATCATAAACTTACATGCATCAAATGCTGTCACACCCAAGTTTATTAAACAAAACATTTGGATTTAAAAGACCCCAGCACAGTGTGATGAAAATAATCTATCTCAAAAGTAGAACAAACAAAGCACACGTACACACAAAACAACCCTCAGAATTAAGTTACACTTTAACAAATGTCTATTTTGCCTAGCATCTCTGAATAGTACACATTCTTCTTAGCAACACATGAACATTCTCCAAAATATCTTAGGACATGCAAGTAGAAATAATTCCCTGTACTCTTATCAGTAGATATGCAGTTTTACAGGAAGCACATGGAACTATGCTTAGCATCATTAGTCATCAGGAAAATGCCAATTTAAATCACAATGAGATGCACTACATATTCCACTTGGGTTACTGTAATACAACAGTCAGTGTGTGTTCACAAGAATGCATGTTTATCTGATTTGGAGAGGGGATGGAAAAGCACAGAAATAGAGTGAACCAATACAGCAGTGATACTAGACATCATATTGGAAATTAACTAACTTGGAATGAGGGTGGTTGAGAAGTAGAAAATGGAGGGGGTGACACTGTTACAAGAAAGTTATTCATTACCTGACTTATGTAGCTGTAACCTCTGTACATCATTATAATAATTTTTTCAAACATGTAGTTGAAACTCTCATACAGTACTGGTGAAAACAATGTGCGCTGGTGATCTTGCAGTTTCTCAAGTTCAACATAGATTTAGCAGTCACCTGAATAGATACTTAAGTATAGACCTAAGAAAGATGAAAACATTTGTCCACACAGATATTTGGGCTTGAAAGTTTAGTTTTAAAACAAATTATGGTCAATCCAGGCTGCTTTGCTGAATAATAATTGGAGAACTTCAAAGTGCCACCATATTGAAATCAGATAGGGCCATGGAAAAAAAAATGGAGGCACTGGGAAAGCAAAGTAAGCAGAAAGCTAGAAAAAGAGAAGCCAAAGTCTATTAAGACTAAAGAGTCAGGTTGGGAGCATGACCTAGTGATGAGTGCTTGCCTACCATGCATGAGCCCTGGGTTTGATTCCTCAGTACCACATACACAGGAAAAGCAGGAAGTGATGCTGTGGCTCAAGTGGCAGAGCCCTAGCCTTGAGAAAGCCCAAGAACAGTGCCCAGGCCCTGAGTTCAAGTCCCAGAACGGGGAAAAAAAAAAAGTCAGTGGAAGGTAAGGAAGAAACAATTTTCCCTGAAGCTAAAACTAAAAACAGAAGAGTCCTTGCCTGGTAAGTGCAAGGCCCTGAGTTCAGTCCTCAGCTCTGGGGGGGAGGAAAAAAAACCCTAAAAACTAAAAACAAAACAGACTTTTGAGGTTGATAATAAATGTTCCAAAAAATCCAAAAGAGCAAAAACAAGATGAGCCATCTCAAGATGACATTTTAACATTTTTCCTGAAACCAAATATGCCCAAAAGAAGAAAAACCATCTTGCGAAGAAAGTTACTACAAAAAAGGACTAGCTAGGTTTAACATTTGCAAATCAATTAATGTAATACATCCTATCGATAGAGCTAAGATTAAGAATCATATGATAATTTATTTGGACGCCGAGAAGGCATTTGACAAAATACAGCATCCATTCATGTTGAAAGCACTAGAGAAAATAGGAGTAGGAGGTACATTCTTTAAAATAATTAAAGCCATATATGACAAACCTACAGCTAGTATACTAAATGGAGAAAGACTAGAACTATTTACCTTAAAATTGGGAACAAGATGGATGCCCACTCACTGCACTTCTCTTCAATATAGTGCTGGAACCCTTAGAGCAGTAAGGCAAGAGAAGGACATCAAAAGGACCTACATAGGGAAAGTAGAAATTAAACTATTTCTACTCACAAATGACATGATCCTATACCTGCACGACCCAGTAAATTCCACTCCCAAACTCTAGAACTAATGAACCACTTTGGCAAAGTGGCAGGATAAAAAAATCAACCTTCAAAAGTCAGTAGCTTTTCTGTATGCCAATAATACACAAACAGGAGAAATCAAGAAAATGATCCCATTTGCAATAGCCCCCAAAAGAAAATAGGAATTAATCAAAGATGTAAAGGAATTATTTAATGAAAACTATAAACACCTAAAGAAAGAGATCAAAGAGGATACCAGGAAATGGAAAGACATCCATGCTCATGGTTAGGAAGAACCAACATAGTGAAAATGACCATACTGCTAACATTGATATACAAATTCAATGCAATCCCCATCAAAATCCCAAGGACATTTTTTACCTAAATAGAAGGTACAATACAAAGGTCATAGGGAACAACAAAAGACCTAGAATCGCCAAAGCAATTCTAGGCAAAAAGCAATGCAGCTGGTATTACGATGTCAGACTTCAAACTCTACTATACAATCATAATAACAAAACAGCATGGATGGTATTGGCACAAAAATAGACCAGAAGATCAATGGAACAGAATAGAAGTTTGAGAAATAAAACCATGTACCTAAAGTCAACTTATATTTGACAAAGGAGCCAGAGATACACAGTGGAATAAACACAGCCTCTTCAATTATCGATGCTGGGAAAACTGGGCAGCCAAATGCAGAAAACAAAATTGATCCCATCCTGTTGCCATGCACAAGCATTAACTCAAAATGGATCAAAGACCTCAATATCAGACCTAAAGCCCTGAAACTTCTACGTGATAGACTAGGAGAGACACAGGCAAGAATTTCTTGAACAGAGTCCCAGGGTCACAATAGATTGGAGAGAGACTTGACAAATGGGACTACCTAAAAATAAAAAGTTTCTGCACAGACAAAGGCATAGCTACTACAGTAGAAAGACAGCCAACCAACTGGGAAAAGGTATTTTTACCAATAATACATCGGACAAATGCTTAATATCCAATATCTACAGGGAACTCAAGAAACTAATCCCTCCCCCCGCCCCAACATAACAAATCAATCACTAAATGGGCAAAGGGAACTAAGAGAGACTTACCAAAAGAAGATATTAAAATGACAAAGAAACATATGAGAAAATGCTCATCAATCATGGTCATAAAGGAAATGCAAATAAAAACAACCCTAAGATACCACCTTACCACAATTAGAATGGCCAATATTCTGAACTCAGATGATAAATTCTGGTGGGGATGAGGGAAAGAGAAACCCTACTGCACTGTTGATGGGAATGTAAACTAGCACAACCACTCTGGAAGGCAGTTTGGAGATTTCTCAAAAAAACTAAAAATAGACCTTCCCTACAATCTTGCTGTGCCACTCCTGGGCATCTACCCTGAGCATCATAACCCAGGATATGATAAGGACACTTGCGCAGCCATGTTCACCACTACACTATTCACAATAGCCAAGCGATACAAACAACCCAGATGCCCCACTACGGATGGATACAGAAAATGTGGTACATATATACAATGGAATTCTACATAGCCACCAGACAAAATAAGGGCATTCACTGGGAAGTGGATGAAACTAGAGCAAATCATGTTGAGTGAGATACATCAAGACCAAAGGAACAAAAGGCGCACCACTCCTCCCCCCCCCCCCCCCGCCAAAAAAAGCTGAAAGTATAGCTGTGGCTTAAGTGGTAGAGTGCTAGCCTTGAGCAGAATAGCTCAAGGACAGATCCCAGACCAGAGTTCAAGCCCCAAGACCAGCACACATAAAAAGCACTAAAAAGTATCTTCTGAAGACATAGGTACTCGAGCACAAAAAGATGAAAACAAAAATGGTAAATGGAGAGATTGCAGAGAAAAGCCCCAACTGAGAAGATTCTCTCATTCTAAGTCTGACTTAACCGCCATGAGAAGTAGACAAAGCTGCAGAACAAAAATAGGAGCTTTCTTTAATTTTTTCAGAGTTCATGGAGAGACCTTCCTGTTTCCTAAACAAGCAAAAACATTTCAGCATGCATGCATTCTTCCTTGTCCTCTCTCTAAGAATATTCAAGGTGAAGTGTTTCCCCAAATACTAATTCTTACATGTCCATGGGAGCTGGCTAATTAAATAAGCAGAAACCTCAGTGACATCATTACCCCCAGAAAACGTTGTATGTATGGAACTCCCTCTGGAGGTCAAATTGAATAAATGTAGAATGGGATTGATTTCCTGTTAGGAATGCCAAGTGGTAGTGTCATTGGATTTGAGTCACTAGATTCAGGGACTACTAGAAAGCTCTTGCCTCATTGGAGAAAGAATTCAAGGACAGGCACAGAGGAGACTGAAGCAGCAGCAGGTTAATCCATGCAAAGCAAAGTGAAAGCAAAGCAAAAGTGTACCTTCCACAGGCAAGAACAAGCAAGTTTAAGAAACACTGCACTGACCTCAACCTGTGATTGGAATGTGTGGACAGTTCTAGAAAACTGGGTTAATGTGACACCTATGTTTGGATACTGAGTGCCAAATTCCTCATCAAATCCTCCTACATGTTGGGTGGGAGAGTTCTTGGCCTCTGATAACCAGAAATAGGCTATCATTTTGCAGAACTGTGGGAGCTTGTGGGTCACAAGTCATTCTGTTAATACCAGAAGTCCAAGATGTGATTCCTTATCAACATCCAAGTTATCACTCACAACTTTCAGGTTTCCTAACTCCCTGCATAACTCTTGTGTCAGTATCAAAAGCTATGTACATAATAGCAAACCAAATCTTATTCACAGTGAACATGGAAGAAATTTACCTGAGGTTGGATATGGATTTTACTGATGAAGTGTAATTACAAGAAAAAGACAATCTCTTAAACCATTGCTTTGTAGATCCAGTGATGCTGGAGCTCTCAACTACATAGAGTAGCTGCTTTTTATCTCCATTATGTTACATTAAACCTCTGGTGTATCTTCAGAATACACACATATACATATATATGCTTATCTACTTATATATCTGTCTCTAGATAGATAGATAGATAGATATTGATAATAGATTTAATTCTAAGCCCACTAAAAAGAAAAACATTGCTTTTTTCCCCTTGGTACTTGACCTCACTAGATATTTGATATTGCTAAGAAATACATGAAATCTAGCCAGGCACTGGTGGCTCACACCTGTAGTCCTAGCTATTTAGGAGATTGAGATTGGGGTCAAGATTCAAAAGCAGCCCAAACCAAGGGTGTGTGTGTGTGTGTGTGTGTGTGTGTGTGTGTGTGTGTAGAATGTGACTCTCAAGAGTTGGCTGGGTGGCTTGTTCCTGTTATTTTAGCTACTGGGAAGCCTAACATAAGTGGATCATGACCTGCTACATGCCTGGGCAGGATGTGAGACCCTACCTCAAAAAAAAAAAAAATCAGAGCTAGCGGCATTACTTAGCAATGCCTTAGAGTGTCTTTTTATCAAGTGAAATGCCCTGAGTTCAACACCCACCTTCGCCCCCCAAGTGCTTCAATAGAAAGAAAAGACATGGAATGTGCGTATGAACTGGTGGGCTTGATTGGTAAAGACTCAGGAAACAGCTGTAAATGTAGCTGCAGTTTGGGGGGTTATGCTTTAAGTGTATGGAGTCATCCAGGCTCACTACTACTGTGAAACCATGCAAAAGGCTCAGGAGCTGTCACTGATATATAAAGCAGGAGACATTACACAGAAACAAAAGGAAATTACTCTGAAAGATTTTAGCCAGTTTTGGTAGCAGCTGACATTCTTAAGTTTTGCTTATTTGTTCTAAGCTGCCATTGAAAGATGTAGAATCCCCTGTTTCCTCTTCTTTCTGGATACACAAGTAGAGCTGGAAGGGTAGAGGTTTGCATCTACCTTCAAGAGCAAAAGGAAGAATATCAATTAGCATAAGAAGAACAAAAAGTGGGAATTAAAACTGAATGAATAGGTATTTCACTGCAACAGAAGTAATAAAAGCTATCCAGTAATCAAAGCCATCTTATTTGATTCTAGGCTTCCCACTGCCATTAGCCAATTTAAGCAATGAGCTGAGAAGATGATAAAGGAGAAGAGGCCCTGGCAGCAGGACTATCGCAAATTCAAGTGTCACATCAATAGGTCAACATCCTTTGATAGGTCCTAGACAGGTGTTATGACCATGATCTGGCATTGCTTAGCTAGAATGCCAAATATTATTTGTGCTTGGACAGAAACTTAAGGAACCATTGGGGAAAGCAATAACATGGTCTTCCTTAAAAGAAATCGTGAGTTTTTATATTGATGGCCATCCTGCAGCAGTCACAAAAATACTGAAGAAACAGCATGACTCCCAACTTTGAGGTGTTTGCTGTGGCCTGGAGCATCCACATCTGGAAGGACCCCTGGAAAGATATTTAGGTGGCATGGGTCAATGGGAAAGCAGCCAAGGCTTTCAGGTGAGAGCAAAGGGAAACAGAAGCTTCAAGGGGGCATGCAGAAGAAATGGAAGCATCAGAAGACAGCAATCAGAAGGGTGACAACCTAAGAAACAGATTCCAAAGCAAAATCCAGAAGCAAAGCCTTAGTACAGTATTGGGTCTTGATTTGAAATAGAGGATTCACATGGCATTGCAAGCTGATCAGTATTCACATAAAGGAATCACATAGAACACTATTGTTCACACAGTTAAAAGCACATTGTGCTTTCTGTTGATCACTTGCCTGGTCTCCACTCCATGATTCATCTAAATTATTTCATCTGGTTATTATCATTATCAACTTTATTGCTATAGTCATTTTGAAAGGTTTTCATTTTGAAAAAAATTATGAATTTATTGCATGTTTCTTCTAATATATCATCTGTAGATTTTTAAAGGTAAACCAAGTGAGTTTATTCGAAAGGAAAACAGCAGAAATTACCCATCAAAACTTTTTTTTTTTTGCCAGCCACTTCGGGCTTTTTTCTATGTATGTGGTACCGAGGAATCGAACTCTGGTCTTCGTGCATGCTAGGCAAGCACTCTTACTACTCTCAGCCCCCACATCTGTAGATTTTAAGTTAAAATGTTCCTTTTTTTTTTAAACAGTGCTACTGAGGATTGAACCCAGGGCCTCACCCAGGCTAAGCATGTGCCTTACAACTGAGCTACATTCTAGTTCCCAAAAGTGCCTCTTCCCTAAGGTAAAAATACCTAAGGAAATGCACCATTGACTGGAGGTCCATTTTACCCTTTGAAAGTCAGGACTGTGTTCTGTAATTGGTGTTCCTTGGCCTCCTGACAAATAGTTACTCGTGTTTTCCTATATAAGTAATGGTTCAAATGAGATTTTAGACTTAACTGAGTTTTAATACTGAGTTTATGCCATAAACTGGAACAAACTGGGTATATGCCACAAAATGCTCTAGATTTGGAAGTTATATGTATTCAATGTAGATTGCCTATAGTTATCTGCAATTAAATACACTCTTTACTTCTCATTACAAGGTAATTCATGGGCCTGCAAATTCCTCACAGATGTATACAAGTACATTTTAATTGAAAGCCAATGCTTTAAAGTTAAATTGTAAGTATCTAAGACTTCTCCACATGAAAAGAGGCTGACCAAATGGTGTTTAACTAATGGTATCCCACATAATGTTAGCATTATTTACTAAGAAGAAATCCAGGTGGAGGCAGTTTTGTATTGCAGAAAAGTATGTAAGAAAGTCTCAGTCAAATGTTCTTCTCCTGGGAAAGAAAATGTTCATACTTAAAGAGCAGAGAAAAATAGGTAAGGATGCCTGAGGAAATGTTCTTCTAATGATGACAGAGGGCCAGGAATGTTTCTCCAGAGGTTATCTACCAGAGAACAAGCTGAAGGTTTGGGGGTAGTGGGATAGTTCAATATCATTGTGTGTGTGTGTGTGTGTGTGTGTGTGTGTGTGTGTGCATGCGCGCGTGCATACATGTGCCAGTGTGCAAGTCCTGGGACTTGAACTCAGGGACTGAGCACTGTTCCTGATATGTGCTCAAGGCTAGCTTTCTACCACTTGAACCACAGCTCCACTTGTGGAATTTTTTGGTAATTAGTTGGAGTTAAGACTTTCACAGACATTTCTATCAGGGCTGGCTTTGAACCACAGTCTTCAGATCTCAGTCTTCTGAGTAGCTTGGATTACAGGCATGGGTTGCTGGTGCTTAAATATATATATATATATATATATATATATGTGTGTGTGTGTGTGTGTGTGTCTGTGTGTGTGTCTGTGTCTGTGTATACATATATATATATATATATATATATATATATATATATATTATTTTTGACCAAACCCAAGGCCTGAACTCAGGGCTGGGCACTGTCCTTGGACACTTCTTGCTCAAGGCTAGCACTCTGCCACTTGAGCCACAGCACCACTTCTGGCTTTTTTTTATGTATGTGGTACTGAGGAATCCAACCCAGGGGCTTTATGCATGCTAGGCAAACACTCTATCACTAGGCTATGCTCCTGGCCCACTAACATTTTTAAGTTAATAGTTTATTCTATATTGTTCTAGTCATCTACTTTGATGTGGTTGTTGATGGTATAGTAGTTGCCTATAATTGATTTTGGTTGTATTTTGTGAGTGCAGGTTGCGTTGTTGGTGGTGATGATATTATGGTTGTTTATTTATCTTTCCATTGTGAATAGTGGGGAGAGCCAGATATGGACCATGGAGAAGTTCATGCAGCAGGAGCTTGGGCTATACAGGGCCTCTGTGACAAGAGTGAATTCCAGCATCAGAGAATTACTCTGGAGAATTTGAGCCCAATTTAGTGCATTGCTTGGCCTCCCCTAGAGCTACCTCTACTGCCTGAGGTTGGCTGCCAGCCTCCTCCTCTTCCTCCTGGCAAGATGGTTTACTTCTAGGCAAAATCTGAAATTGCAGATGCCAGAAGGCAGAGAATTGGGCCCCTTGGTCATTCTCCTCCAATGCTCTTCCTGCTTCCCATATTCTCTGGCATTCTTGGGGGCTAGCCCTAGACTTTAGCATTTGTGGCCCTTGTGTATACAAACATGGTGGTCCATGGGCAAAGAGGAAGCCTGTTCCTATTACAAAGCTACTCTGAGGCCAGCAGGAGCTCTAGGTCAGCAAAAAGGTAAGTTTTTTGTTTTTGTCATTTGTGTGGCTTGAACTCGGCCTGGGCTCTGTCCCTGAGCTCCTAGGTTTTCTAGTGGGTAATTGGAGATAAGAGTCTCCCAGGCTTCCATGCTGGGCTGGCTTTGAACTGTGATCCTCAGATCTCAGCTTCCTGAGTAGCTAGGATTACAGCTGTGAGCCACTAGTGCCCAGCAAAAAGGGAAGTTTTAAAGTTAACTTGGCCTGGAGCTGACAAGTGACCTTTGAACAGCCCAACCCTCTGTATCCTTCTAGCACCAGACTTTAAAGTAGGAACTACAGTAGACTCTAGTTATAACTTCCTACCCTCCAACTCCTGAGGATTTCAATACTCAAAAACTCAGAAAAAAATACTTCCCTATTTTTTTTGCCAGTCCTAGGACTTGAACCCAGAGCCTGAGCACTGTCCTTGGGCTTTCTCAAGGCTAGAGCTCTACCACTTGAGCTACAATACCACTTCCAGCTTTTTCTATGTATGTGGTATCAAGGAATTGAACCTGGGTCTTAGTGCATGCTAAGCAAGCACTCCACCACTAGGCCAAACTTTAAATTTCATTTTTATTTATTATTTTTTCTTACATATAACATATATATGACAGATATATGTGAACATATATAAAACATAAATGTTTTAATTTGTTTTTAGCTTTTTGTGTGTGTGGGTCATGGGGCTTGAACTTGGCCTGGGCCCTGTCCCTGAGCTCTTCAGCTCAAGGCTACTACCCAACCCTTGAGCCAAGCCCCACTTCTTGTTTTCTAGAGGTTAATTCAGTACTAGAAATTGTACGCCACTTGAGCTATGTTCCTCACCCTTTTATTTGTATTTTGGTTTTGATGTCAGATCTTAATATTGTTGCCAGGATGACTCTTAAAGTCATAATTCTCTGACTTCTGTTTCCTCATGAGTAACTGAAATTACAGGTGTGACCCACCATCTGGCTCTTATTTTTTTTCTCTTCTTTTCTTCCCCTGCTCCCCAAACTACTTGGATATGAACTTAGTTTAGCTTAGGCAGTACTGATGAGTTTAAACTCAGAGCTTTGTACTTCCTAGGTAGGCGTTCTACTATTTTGTGCCATTCGCTCAGCCCTTAACTTAAATTTTAACTTCATAGTTTATTCTACATTATTCTTGTCATTTTCCATTCTATGGTTATTGGTGGCATAGTAGTTGTCCTTAAATGATTTTCCTTGAATTGCTGGCACAAAAATGTAAATATAAATTAATTAATTAATCCCTGATTCATGACTTCAAAGAAGATTCAAAGAACCATAAATGAAGTTTAAAAAAAATAAAAACTTGTATGGACAATTCAATCACTTGGATGAGAAATTCAACAAAGAGATGATGATTTTGAAAAATAAATAAACCTCAGAAGTCTTATAAATGAAAAGCATAATTCAAATAAAAAAAAAACTCATTGGAAATCATCATCAGTAGACTGAGATCTAAGGATGGCAGTTGGAAGCCATCCTTAGAGACTCTTATCTCCAAATAGCCACCAAAAAACTGAAAGTAGAGCTGTGGCTCAAAGTGGTAGAGTGCTAGCCTTAGGCAAAAAAAAGCTCAGAGACAGGGCTCAGACCCTGAGTTCAAGCTTACACTGACAAGAAAAAAAAAAAGCAATATATACACATGACTAGTTTATGCATGAGGAAATATTCAATCTCCTTAAACTATAAAGGAAATGCAAATAAAAAATGACTTTGAGATCCCATCTCATCCCACTCAAAATGGAAATGGCAGCAATGAAGAGAACAAACAATCCGGGTGCAGTAGCTCATGCCTGTAATCCTAGCTACTCAGGAAGCTGAGGTCTGAGGTTCAGAGCCAGCTCCATCACTAAAGAATGTGAGACCCTTATCTCAAATTAATGACTAGAAAATGGAGTGAGTGTGGGGGGGTGCTATGGCTCCAGGGGTAGGGATAGTTCCCAGGCTGAGTTCAAGCTCCATGACCCACAAAAAAAAAAAAAAGAGAGAGAGAGAGAACAAGCAGCAACAAATGCTGACAAGGATTCAGAGTGTGTGAGGGGCAGGAAGGAAGAAACCTTAGACATTGTTGGTGGAGATGGAACTTAGTACAGTCACTTTATAAATCAGTATAGAGGTATCACAAAAAGAACTACCACATGACCCTGGCGTATCACTCCTGAGCATGTACTTAAAGGAATGCAAGTTCACACGCAATAGAGATACCTGAATACCATGTTTATTGCACCATTGCTCCTAAGAGTTGAGCTAAAGGGTTTGCTTTGATGCCTATTAAGCAAGGAATGTTTTTGAAACAGAATCAAACTCATGATTTTCTTTCACCTTCCAGGTTTTCGGGATTTCAGTTAGGTATCACCCCACCAGCTAATGATTACTTATGCCAACTATAAAAAATTAGTATTTCCATGTGTATCAGTAGACAATGAAACCTGAAGAGATTGTCCCCTGTGTGTGTGTGTGTGTGTGTGTGTGTGTGTGTGTGTGTGTATTGGTGCATGTGTGTGTGTGTGTGTGTGTGTGTGTGTGTGTGTGTGTGTGTATTGGTGCATGTGTGTGTGTACCTGTGCCTGTGTTGGTCCTGAACCTTGAACTCAGGGCACGGACACTGTCTCTGAATTTCTTAGCTCAAGGCTCCTGAGCTACACAGCCCCACGTCCTACTTTTTGGCAGTTAATTGGAGAGAAGAGTCTCAGGAACTGTCTTGCCCAGCCTGACTTTGAACTGCAATGATCAGATCTTAGCCTCCTGAACAGGATTATAGGTGTTTTAAGAAGAGGTAAGAAGTGGGCTGGTAAAGAGAGTCTTCTCTGAAGAAGAAACAAAAATGGCCTATAGACACATGGAGAAATGCTCCACATCTCTGGTCATAAAAGAAATGCAAATCAAAACAACTCTAAGATTCCACCTCACTCCGGTTAGAATGGCCAGGATCAAGAAAACAGATGTTGGAGGGGATGTGGCCAGGAGGGATCACTACTACATTGTTGGTAGGAGTGCAAACTCTTCAACCACTATGGAAAGCAGTATGGCAGTTCCTCAAAAGACTAAACATAGAGCTCCCCTATGACCCAGCAATTCCACTACTTGGCATTTACCCAATTGTTCAGAAACAGGGACATACTAAATCCACTACACAACGATGTTCATTGCAGCACTATTTACCATAGCAAAGATATGGAACCAACCCAGATGTCCCTCAGTTGATGAGTGGATCAACAAGATGTGGTATTTGTACACAATGGAATTCTATGCTGCTGTCAGAAAGATTGATATCACCCCATTTGTAAGGAAATGGAAAGACTTAGAAAAAATCATATTAAGTAAAGTAAGCCAGACTCAAAGGAACATAGGCTCAATGGTTTCCCTCATTTGTCATAATCAGTAGAATCCTTGGGCTCTCATAGCAGAGATTTGCATTAGAGCAAAACCTAGATACATAAGGCCATACAGTATGACGCTAAATGAAAGGACCTCTGGGATATAGAAACACAAGCCATATAATGAATGATTGTTGTCCTTAATGTTCTGTTATCTCTCATCTCTTTTGCTGTCCCCTGGTTACTTCATATTGTTACAGTATCTCACTTTGTTATCTGATATATTGGATATATTTGTATTTGGTTATTTGAAATTGGATAGGGAAGGGGGGAAAACAAGATGAGCGGTGGGGGTGAGGGGGAGGGAAATGGGGCCAAGACATGAGAAAGGATATCAATGTATGTGAATTAAAGCACCTTCTATCTGGCAAATATCATGTAACCCTTTTACTAATTACAATAAAAAATAAATAAATAAAATAAAAAAAAAATTGGGCTGGGGCTGGGAGTTTGGCCTAGTGGTAGAGTGCTTGCCTAGCATGCACGAAGACCCGGGTTTGATTCCTCAGTACCACATGCATAGGAAAAAAAAAAAGTCAGAGGTGGTGCTGTGGTAGAGTTCTAGCCTTGAGAAAGTCCAAGGACAGTGTTCAGACTCTGAGCTCAAGACCAGGATTGGCACAAAAAAAAAAAAAAAAAGAAGAGGTAAGAAGAAGCCAGGAGTTTGGCCTAGTCATAGAATACTTGCCTAGCATTCATGAAGACCAGGGTTCCATTCCTTGGTACCACATACATAGAAAAAGCTAGAAGTGGTACCATGCTCACGTGGTAGAGCTCTGGCCATGAGAAAGCCCAAGAACAGTGCTCAGGCCCTGAGGTCAAGCCCCAGGACTCACAAGAGAAAAAAAAAAAGGAGCAAGGAGGGTAAGGTGGAATGATAGAGGTGGGATCAACTGTGACAAGTTGTGTACAAGCATGGAAATGACATGATGGAACCCCCCCATTGTACAACTAATATATGATCATTTTTTCCAAGTACAGTTAACTTCCTGTTGGCCTCGGCTGGCATCTACTCCCCTGGTCCTACATCTTCAGCAAGGTGAGTCAGCAGCCTTATTTCCTGTTAGGGAGTTGGAGGCTGATTGTGGGCCTGGAGGGGAACTGAAATAAGTTGTGGATACCACGGGAACCACTGAAAAGATTTCTTTTCTCTGTTTCCCAAAATCTGCCCAATTAATTTGTTGAACTCCTCCTTAGCCTTCAAAACCCTTTGACACTGACTTTAGAAAGTTATTGTGCTGGAGGTATGGGGGAGTGCCTGCCTAGCCAGGTTCCTAGTTTAGAGGCCAGAACCACCAAAAATATATCAAGCAAAAGATAAGGATGCTGTCTCCAAGTTAAGGTTCAGCTTTGGTGATTTTCTTAGAGATTCCCCCATCCCTAACTGCTCCCAGCAGGTAGCATTTGTGCTCAGACTCATTTCCCCTCATCTTAAGTAAGACCTGGAGGTGCAAGGCTCCATCCTTTCTGGGGAATTAATGCTTAACATAGAATGCAGCTGGAGCTGGGGATCAGGGGATGGGCCCAGGACAGGTTTGCACTGGCCAGGCTTCATGACCCGGCCTCCATAGGAAGGGTGGTGCCACTCCACAGCTTTAGAAAAGAAGTCAGCTTTGAATCATGCAGCTGATAAGACATACAGATCCATCTCTTATTACTGTTTTATGAGCAAGAGCCTGCTTTTCTCTTGAGTTTATACTTCCAGAGATGACTAGTAAAGTCCCAGAGAGTGAATGTTTTAGAATGTAGGCCTAAATAAATAAATAAAAAGCAAAAGTACAGTTGAGAAGAACTGTATTCTGCAGCAATGGCTGCTGGAAAGCTTATTTGGCCCCTGCTTACCCCACTCTTTAGGGTGGGAAGCTCTGGCCAGGCATCACATGCTTTGGCTTAGGGGGAGGGGGACTGTTTTGTTCCCTGCCTGATTGGGCTGAAAATAGTCATGTCTTGGCCGCCTGGGTGGGAGGGAGGGTGCCTGTGTAATGTGGGCTCGATTACAAGTAAGAAGGAGAAATCAGCTCCCTGGAGACCAGCCTGGCTAGTTACAGCGATGTGTTGTACGTAGTTGTTGAAGGCCCAAGGAGAACTCTGCCTGAGTTTAGATTCATTCAACTTATTTAAGTACATTCACTGAAAGATAAACCTAGCCAGGTGATGATGGCTTACGTCTCTAATCCTAGCTACTCAGGAGGCTGAGCTTTGAGGATCATGGTTCAAAGCCAGCCTGCGCAGGAAAGTCCCTGTGACTCTTATCTCCAATTAAGCATTTAAAATGCCAATAGTGGAGTTGTACCTCAAAAGGTAGAGCTCTAGTCTTGGGCAAAAATGCATAGGGATAGTACCTAGTCACTGAGTTCAAGGTCAGGGACTAGTACTAAAAAAAAAAAAAAAGTAAAACTGAGGGGCTGAGGATGCAGGTTTGTGGTAAAGCACTGCCTAGCATGTATCAAGGTCTGGGTTGGACACCAAGCACCTTACAAAAAACAACAAACAAACAACAACAAGATGTGCTGGTGTGTTCAGCTTGCTCCCAAGTATACATTTCCAGATCCTCACCACATTCAGTGTCATTTTCCAGCCATACACTACCTAAGTCAGTCAGTCCACAGTCCTTGTAAGTGAGATACATATGCTTTCTTTCCCTCACTTCAAAGTCATTCAGCAAGCACTGGGTGCCAGGCACTATGCCAAGTAAAGAGATAAAATAGGAATAAGCTGAATAAAAAAACCAATATTTAGTAACTGATGGTGTTGGAAATCAGAAGAGATGAGAGTTTTGGGGAATGTCAAGCATTGAAAGGAAGCGTGGTAGTCCTGGCGGGCTGGTCATATTTATTACCCAGGTGTCAGTTACCTGCTGTGTTCATGTTGGGATGATTTGTTGAGATGATTACTTATGATTTACATTTTTTTCCTTAATGCTGGGTGTCAAAGCAAAGGTCTTGCCCGTGCTAGGCAAGTGCTCTATCTCAGAGCGATACCATAGCCAATTTATGTACTCTTTTTTTTTGCCAGTCCTGGGCTTGAGCTCAGGGCCTGAGCACTGTCCTTGGACCTTCTCAAGGCTAGAGCTCTACCACTTGAGCCTCAGCACCACTTCTGGCTTTTTTCTATGTATGTGGTACCGAGGAATCGAACCCAGGTCTTATGCATGCTAGGCAAGCACTTTAACCACTAGGCCAAATTCCTAGCCCAATTTATGTACTTTTTAATGGGAATATGCTCTGATATTTTCATGAAAAAACTAGAGTCCAGCTGGGTACCAATGGCTTGTGCTTAGAATCCTAGCTACTCAGGAAGCTGAGATCTGGAAGATTGTGGTTTCAAGTCAGCCTAGATAAAAATAGTCAACCAGCCTCTATCTCCAAAATAACCAGCAAAAAGCAGAGCTGGCACTATTCACAATAGCCAAGCTATAGAAACAGCACAGATGCCCTTCAGTAGATGAGTGGATCCAAAAACAATGTGTTACCTATTCACAATGGAATTTGACAGAGCCATTAGAAAAAATATTATGTCATGTGCAGGGAGATGGATGGCCTTAGAACAAATCATGTTAAGTGAGGTAAGCCAAGCTCAGAGAAACAAACAGCATGTGTTTTCTCTATATGTGGAAGTTACATCTAAAATACAGTGGCGTATGA